>NW_008631452.1:29217-42083 GCF_000691845.1 Merops nubicus | reverse complement strand
TTTTTTCTTTTTCTTTTCCCCATTTCTCTGAAGTTCTGCCTCTGTGATGCCCCAGGGACACCCCCTTGCTGCCCCACTGCCCCCGAGGCGAGGCTGCATTTCAGCTCTGTTTCAGGCCATCTCATTTCAAACCACCCCTCGCACCCCCTGGGCTGTGACTGGGTCCTGGCCCCCTCTCCCACCTCCCATTCTTGCTGCTGGAGCAGAAACCTCCATCCTGGGCTCCCTGATGTCTCCACTTCTCATTTCTTTCCAAAGCTCACATCACCCCTTCCCGGGCGCCGTCGCTCTTCGTGGTGTTAGGGCTGGGTGATTTCATTAATTCCCCCAAGCACTGCCCACTTCACTGCCTTCACTAACGACTCCATCCAGCATCTACTGACATCTGGTATTTAACTCTCCTGACCATTTGCACACACTTTTTTTTTTGCACATGAGCATCACTGACCCGGCCATGGTGGTGCTGCCTGGGTCAGCTCTCAAGGTGAAATCACACCACAGCAGCCACCCTCTTTGCATTAATATTGATTAAATAGAGTGTGAGGATTCCTCCATCACTGACCATTCCTCTCGGTGCTCAGTGGTGCACGAAACTGCCCAGAAATGATGCTCCCTCCAAGAAACTGTGAGGGCAGGGAGAGCAAATGGGCAGGATGAGGACTTAGGGTGAAGCGATGGGTTCCTGATGGGCTGTGGGTCTCCAAAAGTCACCTTGAGCCCCTCTCCATAAGTGTCCTCCTGTGTATGTTTGGCAGTGCATGGGATTAAGTCTTGATGTTGGGAAGAACAAAATCTCTGCTTCTTGACCCAATGGTGCCAGGCTCTGTTGCCAGCCAGAAGAGATTTTCTGAGAGGAGAGGTGGACAGGCTGTGGGGGTGCTCAGTAGAGCTGCTGAGAGCATTCCTGGCGTGGGAAACAAAGCCTCAATTAATGCTAAATCTCTTTTGCTGTGAGCTGAGCCCAAGCCTGCTCCTGAGGCTTCCAGGGGGTGCCCAGTGACCCATGAATGGAGCCCACCCTTGACCTGGGAGGACATCCTGATGTGGTCCCCGTGGTGTGGATGCAGGTAGGGGCTTGGGGGCTGCCCTGGGCACAGGGATGTTCTGCAGCACCTTGCTGGTGCTGCCTGAGTGCCCAGGCCAATTCCCATGGCCACGTCCTCGTTAGAGCTTCCTCCCATGATGAACACCCCCCTCCTGCTCTGCTCCAGCCACATCAGACAGGGCAAGTGGCCAATGACAGCCGGATTTCCCAACCAGAGGGTCAAAAGATGGTGTGGGGAAAAAATCAGAGAAAGGGGAACTCCTGTGTCAGAGATCACGCTGCAGGTTAGGGCTGGAGGGAGGAGCAGAGAGGTCCTTGAACCTCTGTAGATCTTGCAGGCAGCATTTATGAGCCCCGTGGTGAGAACAGGGAGCAACGCCTGCAGAAATCTCTGCCCCTCTCTCCAGCCAAGGGACAGGGCTGCGTTTCAGAACTGAGGTCCTGTACAATAACAGACCTGAGCCAGCAGATAAGGGAGACAAGCAGGAAAGGGAAGAGGTACAGCTCTTAAATTCTGCTTGGCCAGCACGCTCTCTCCCAGAGCCAGCTCTGCCTCCAGAGCAACCCCACCAGCCAGGGAGCCACGCAGCAACGCTGCCCGGGGAGAAGCTACAAACCAGAGGCATTTAAGCAGAAGGACCCAGAGAAACAACAGCACAGCTAAGCAAATAACTCCCTGCATTCAGCAAAGGCCTCATCAGCCCCCACGGCCAGCGGGCGAGACAAAGCCCAGCACAAACCAAACAGAGTTAATCTGCAGCTCAGGCCATTTTTCAAAGACTTTCCAGCCGACCTGCCCCACCAGCAGCTTTTGTTTCCTTCCATGTTTCTTTGCCAGCCGTGGAAAGCTCGTTAACTTTCCAACCCCCCTTCACAAAAGGACAATATTTTCCCAATCAGTTTTTCTCAGGAATAACTTCTGCTTTCAAAGGCAAAGATTGTTTTTTTTTTTTCTATTTATTTTATTTTATTTTCCCCCAACGATTTAAAGCCTGTAGCATTTTTGGAGGGGGTGGGGAGGAGTAGATAGCGTTGGAAAAACACATCGTGAGGCCTTTAATTCTGTCCAGATAAGAGAACTGCACTAAATCCTTTCCAAAAAGAGAGCAAAGGTTAAGATAAGGCTCTGTGCTGCTCAAAAGCATCTCGGTAATTCCATTAGCCAGAGGACTGGTAAGAAGCAAGTGGCTGAAGATGGAGCAAAAATAAGATTTTCCTGGGAGTTTAACATAATTTTTGTCTCAATGGAATTAGAAGGAACTCTCTTAGCAAACCAGCTTTTCTTCCCCAAGGCAAGAGGCAGTCAGCCTGAAGACACACGACTTACAACCTCTTACAAGGTTTGCCCACAAACCCTCGAGGCTGCTGCGACACAGACACATCATTGAGGCTGCTGTGACACATCATTGAAGCTGCTTGGACACGTCATTGAGGCTGCTGGGACACATCATTCAGGCTGCTGGGATGTTTCTCTGCTGAGTGAGCTCCCAGCCATGGGATCCAGCTCCCAGCACCCCCCGGAGAGCTCTGGGCACCCTGGCGAGGGGGGGACATGGTTTATGGGACCGGTCTTTGGAGACGGGATTGTGGTCAGGAGGTTTCCCTGCCAAGGCTGGAATTTGTTAAGCTTTTGACAGAGGGATTTTGATGACTTTCTTGTTTTTTCTCCACGAGGTCTGCCTGCTTCCTGCTGCAGATTTCAATGTTCCACTGGGAAAACAAAAGAGCCTTGGCTTACGGTTGACATTTTATTTGTTTTCAAGCAGGATGTTGCTCCACGGACGTTGCCACGTTTCCAATGAAAACGAAAGCTCCTCTTGCTTAAGTTGTCTGCAAATCACTGTTCCTTTCCTCTCACCAGGTCAGGCTACCTCCATCCTGAGCCTGATTTCCTCAGGCCAACAAAGAAACGAGTGCTGTGCCCAGGGCTATTTAAAGCTCCCTCCATGAGGCAGGAGTCCCTCAGAATCTGCAGCCAGCACACACAGCTCAGCTGCCCGGCTCTCCTTGCACTGCTCAGAGTGGGATGTGGGAGATGTCTCCCTTTGTCTCCTCTTCTCCAGGTCAGCTTCAGGGCTGTGTGTCCCACTCGAGCTCCATTCCCTCCTCAGAGGGGCTGGACAGCTGAGGAGACCAAGTCCTGTGGGCTTAAATGGATGCCTCATGTGAACAGTGTGTCAACAAGGGTTTGCAGCTAAAGTCCATTTGTTTTCTTTTCTGTTTATTATTTTTCAGTTTCTACGGTGTTATCCCAAAGAAAAGAAACTTCACAGTGTGTCAACAAGGGTTTGCAGCTAGAGTCCATTTGTTTTCTGTTTATTTTTTTTCAGTTTCTATGGTGTTATCCCAAAGAAAAGAAACTTTATCACTTCCTTCCTTGAGCCACGGAAAGGCCAACGTGAGAGGAAAAGCAGGAAGAAAGGAGCTGAGGCTGTAGGTCCCCTACTCATGAGAACAATCTATCTCCTTCAAAAGCAGCTTTGTCTCAGTTCTTCACCCCAGAGGCACTTCCATCCACCAGCAGCACAGAGAGGATGGGCACATCTCTGGTGGCTTGGAGGTAGGAGGGAGCATTGAGGCAAAGCACCTTCCTGAGCAGGCTGTGGAGAAGACGGGAAGGTGCCCTATGCATTTGGGGGACAGCATGTAGATTTGGCCCCCCAAATTTTCTCAAGACAGAGTTTACCAGCAGCTTTAGTGCTGTCCCAGCAGAATGCAGCAGCAGAGGGACTCTGCTGTGACAGTGCTCATGTTGTACTGAGACATCTCATTTCTAACCACCATCTGCAAGGCTCTGGGTGTAAGAACCTTAACACAGATTAAGTTGAACTTTTAAAACACATTTCCAGCAAGCTTCTGAAAGCACTTTGCAAACAAACGTAAAGGTGTTAAGCTCCACAGCAGCTAGGTGAAGAAGATGGGTGTTTGTCCTCTAATTAAAGATTTGGAGAAGTGGAAGCATGAGAAATAGGATTTATTCAGCATGGTACAAAGTGAATGTTTAAACCAAAACATAAGTTTTGGGGTCAGGTGGATTTGACAGGGGATAGGAACATGTGTAAACGTGCTGAGATATGGAATTTGGGATTTTCAGAGCTGGCTCAGGGAATTAGATATCCATTGACATATGGGGAATTACAAAAATAATACTTCTACATTAATTTGAGGTCCATCTGAGCCCCAAATCCCCATGCACAGGAGGGGATGCATTTGCTTTAGAGATGGTAGTTTATGCCCAGGTTCCTAATGCCCATTGGTGGGTGTTTCCTCTAGGGCTGTCAGGTTCTTCATGGGATAACTGAGGTGGGAAGTCCTGTGGCACAGCCCAAAAGTGGAGCCCCCAACCAGGATCAGGTGCTCTGGAAGGTCAGATGTTCTTGCTGTGCTGTTGGTCAAGCCAGGTTATTTCCATGTTCTGGTTATTTTTGCCTGTGTTTGGGCAAACATGTGCCAGAAAGCAGATGCCTGAAATTAGGCAGCTGCCTGGATCAGCTCTGCTCCACTGGCACCAAGTCCTCGAGGTTTCACAATGGCTTTTGGTCTAGCAGGACAACCTGGAATCATCCATCAGTGTCCTCCCAGCACCCTGAAAACGGGTGGGGAGACAGCAGAGAGCAGTTCCTGGCAGGATGAGTCCGTGTGAGGCATAGCAGGGGTGCCCTGAGCGAGCTGCCCTTTGCAGGACCTTGTCCACTTCCCAGACCTCAGCTCCCCTCCTTTCTCTCTGCAGGAGAAACTGGGCTATGCTACAAAGGAAAAATCAGTTCAAGCTGCTTATTGAAGGAAGCCCCCAGAGCTGTTTTCCATTAGCTGCCGTTTCTAAACAGGCTCAGAGAGGGGGAGAAAACCTCAGAGCAAGGTCTGTAAGCACTGCAGAGCCTGTCCTGGGAGCTTCCCCCACCTCTGGCCTGGCTCCTCCTGCCCTAACTCCCAGCGATGCATTCCCCATCGTCCCCAGTGGTGGAGATGGAAGGAGGAGGAAGTTACTACTCGTGGGAGCAGCACAGCCTGTGGGATTTGTTCTGCACCATGAAACCTCTCTCTGCCATCCTCACCCGTGTGTCACCCGCAGAGCATCACCCTGCACAGGCAACAAGGAGCTAAAGCAGCAGCTGTCCTGCAGTGCTGACGTCCCCATTGCTGAAGGCAACATCAGCACCACAGTGCCCAGGTGAGACCTGAGCAGCTCCTTCACCTCTGTGGTTGTCCAGGCAAGAGGGGCACTGTTATCTCTTTGCTTGAAGAGGGGACAAGGTGATGAGGTGACCCCCAGGGAGTGTGTGCTGATGCTGTGACTTGCTGAGCTCCACATCCCACTTGGACAAGGCATGGGGAGGACCTGGAGACTGTCCCTGGCACTCAGAGCCCCATCTCCCTGCTCGTTGAAGACTTTGTGGTGCTGATCCCAGGGCTTGGGGTGTGAACTGTGTTTTCCCAGATCCCAGACTTCTCCAGTGTCAGCCTGAGCGGGAGCTGCTGTGCTGGCTGATCTGGGCTGTGAGCAGATGGTTGGGTTTCTGCTGAGACAGGAGGTTGTGCTGTGATGCTCATATGGACCTTGGGCTTTAGAGGACTTTTGTGATGGCAGTGGAAAAGCAGATCAGTCTGGCTGGGTGTGTGTGTGTTTCAGAAATCCAGGTATTTAATAAAAAAAATGTTCTTTCATTCCCATCTGCCTCTTCCCTTTGTGGTCCATCCTGGGACACTGGGCTGACCTTACCAGCAGCCACTATGATGTCCCTCTGTAAGACAGGAGCAGTCAACACTGGAGGGGGACTGGTCTGAAGGAAACCTTCCATGCCGAGTGCAGAATATGCTCCCCCTCTCTGCACAGCTCCTTCCCTCTGCCCAGGGTGCTGTGGGGAGGCATGACCCAAAAATGGCTCAGCACCGAGCTCAGAAAGGTGGAGCAAGACTTAGGGAGGCACCGAGTGCTGTGGTGGCATCTGCCCACCCCTTTTCTCTAGCACTCCTGGTCCTCAGAAGCTCTTTGGGTGCTGGAATAGCACCTAAAACTCAACCCCGAGGACACAGCTTTGATGGGAAGCTCTGGCTGGCATTCAGCTGAGAGCAGCTTTTGGGCTGGGCTCCAGGCAGTCTCAGCCAGGCTGTGTCAGAGCTCAGACCCTCACGTCCTCTGTCCCCTGCAAAGCCCTCGCTCGGAGACACCCCAGCACAAAACCCAACCAGCACAGGCTCCCAAATCCCTGCTTGCTGTCCGAGAGCAGGGAGGTTTCAACCTTCTCCCTCCTGAAGGGAAAACAGGGGAGGCAGGGAGAGAGGGAAGGGGAGGCAGGGCTGGTCCCTCAGCATCCCTGCTTCGGAGTGCTCCTGGGGAAGGAAGGTAGCTGGGACCTCAGGGACCTGAGCCAAACCAAAGGGGTGCTTCACCCAAACAACATCCTCCAGCCCTGCAGCACCCCCGGGGAATCAGGTGTTAATGGGGTGTCACACCAGTCCTGCTGGCAGCTGGCATCCCTGATAAGAATTAATCAGCTCTAAATAAATAAATAATCACCATAAATGAACAAGCCCTTCCAATATCTACCAACAAGGCTGTTTCTGCATTTATTTTTATTTATTTTTTTAGTGTTCCTCTTATCTTACACAGAGGAGGAGGAGGGGGGAAAAAAACAGCAAGGGAGATAAAAATATTGGGTAAATCCAGCATGGCTGGATTATGTGATTGGACCTGAGTCTTTCAGTGCTATGGAGCAGACATCTGCTTCGTGCTCCTGGCTGATAGCAAGCACAAGCAGCTTTATCACCCGTTTGGTTTCCAGGCAAATATTTCTCAAGTGCAAGCAGGGTCTTTCAAAGCCTTGCACATGCCCATGCACACACAACACGCACCAATAATCCATTTCTGCCAGAGCTGGAGTCAGGCTGGACTGAAGGGAGGGAGGGGAGGTCTCCCAGGAACAGTTGTTAACAAGCTGCAAGATAATCAATAGCCTTGATGAAGGCGCAGTGGGTTTCTGGAGCCTGGAGTTTATGATTTTGTCATAAATAGAAATAATTGATCATCCGTTTGCTAACGTGGTTGTAGAGGGGATTGTAGCTCCTCTGTGGGCATGTGTTCTTCTAAAAGAACTCTGGCTATACATCCAGGGTAGATCCCCATCAGGGATCTGTCTGGTCAAGGAAGGAGGTGATGCTGAGTCTGGCAGTGGTGACTGGTGCCCCTCCATGCAACCACCCCAGGCTCTGCTAAGGTGCCGTGGGGATGGGGAAGAAGCTGAGCTCAGGGGTGGACATGCAGGTGGTCCATGTGGTGGTCACAAGTGGCTCCCCATAGGCTCTGTCCTCTGAGGGACATCTCTCCAGCCTGGGGTGGGTGGCAGTGGTGGCCTTGGTCTGTGGTCACCACTGACCCTGCCACACGACACTGGGAGCAGACACTGCCCAGTGATGGGGCAGGGCTGGCAGTTGCCTTTGTGTCCCTTCCCTCACTCTCCTCTGGCAGGGATGTTTTCAGGATTTTATCCTCATTCTAGGGTGGTGAAATTCCCTTTGCACACCAGAGAACGGGGTTTCTATGAGAACACACGACAATGGAAAAGAGTTTTTAAAAAAAAAACCCAAACAACCCAAGATTAAACCACAAGTATGGTGAGACCTTGGCCAGGATGACCAAGTCACAGCCAATGTCTTGGAATTTTTCTGTGAGGGCTTGTGTGACTTCCATTTAAAGCTCGTTGCTGTGGTCTGTAAGTCCCATGCTTGCTGAGACACAGGAGAAAAGGCTCCCTGTGACCCATCAAAACTCCCTGGACCACTCTCCATCTGCTTTAGTGACCTGGCAGTCATGTCCTGAGCCATCCTAGGAGGACGTGGCTCTTGGCAGGATCCTCTGGCCTCCTCAGCTTCAGCAGGTTCCCTCAGCAGAGCCCCAGTTTGGAAGGCTCGGTGCAGCTCACTGTATTTTCACATAAATATCAATGGGATCTTGTCTGTTAAAATCTCATCTATCTGAGCATATAATTTTCCTGGAGTCAGAATCTATTAGTGAAATCTCAGCCCGTGTGACAAGATAACAGAATCCTCAAATTAAATAGGGTTTCCACAATTACAGCTCCCCCCTTTCTTTGCCAGAATTAACACCATAAACGCTGCTGTCAGAGAAGATAAGATCTGAATTCTCTCCTGACAAGGCAAATGTTATCAGAGATCAGTTAATTACACGCTGGATTTCAACAGAGGCAAATAAACCCCCCGTGGGTTAGTGTGAAAACTGCTGTTTTGCCACCAGCTTTTCCCTGGGCCACCAGGCAGGTTTCCCCTCATCCACCCCCTGCTCATCACCACGCTGAGGAAGTGGGATCCACATTCCCTGCTTGGGTTTAGACCTTGGCCCATGCTAAAAGAGATGCTCCACAGCAGATCGTTGACATTGAGGACGTGGACCTGTTTGAGCAAGTCTAGAGGATGATGAAAGATGATGCAAGAGCTGGAACCCCTCTGCTGGGAGGACAGAAGGAGAGAGTTGGGGTTGTTCAGCCTGGAGAAGAGAAGGCTGGAAGGAGACCTTCTGGTGGCCTTCCAGGATCGGAAAGGAGCTACAAGAAAGCTGGGGAGGGACTTTTTACAAGGGCTTGTAGTGATAGGATGAGGGATAATGGCTTCAAACTGGAAGAGGGGAGATTTAGATTAGAAATTAAGAAGTTTTTCACTCTGAGGGTGGTGAGACACTGGCCCAGGTGATCCAGAGAGATTGTAGATGCCCCGTCCCTGGAAGTGTTTGAGGCCAGGTTGGACAAGGCTTTGAGCAACCTGCGCTAGTGGGAGGTGTCCCTGCCCATGTCTTGGGGGGTGGAACTAGATGATCTTTAAGGTTTCTTCTAACCCAAACTGTTCTAAGATTCTATGAATAGATGAAGCATGTTTTGAATATTACCTGCAGGAAGGGACTTGAAAGCAGAAGAGAAAACCTCTTGGTTTTCTTGGGAAGGAAGCCACACGGATCTGCACAGAGCTCTGGGGAGAAGCAGGAGTTCAGACAGCAAAAAGGCTCTCATGAGGGCTGGGCACTGATGCCCAGTGGAGGTCTCATCCCAAGGTGGAGGCTCCTCAGTTGACTTTGCTCCCTGTCTTTGCCAGGGTCCTGGAGACTGAGACCCAAAACACACCTTCAGGCAGCTGCATTTCATTCTGACACCTAAATTGCACATGCTTGACTAAAAGTGCCATCTGGACTCATGCCATGGCAAACAGAGAGAGAGCTCTTTAGAGGGTTATTTCACCCCATCCTACATCAGTGGATGAATTGCTCTGTGCCTCACATTTTGCTGCTGCTGGTGGGATAAACCCAGCGTGGTCTGGAGAGATGCTGCAGCCCCAGGTGGGGAGAGGTGACTCCACCTCTGCTGTGTGCATTGGGTGTGCAAGGGGAAAAGAGCAAAAATGGGTGTTCAGCCCTGTGTGCAACACAATGTCCTTTCAGCACCCACTTTGAGATGAGGTGTAATCCAGTAGCTACCACAGGTAGGTAATTTTAGGTGAATAAAGTAACTGCCTAAACTCAACAGAATTTCCACCACTTTTTCTGAATCTAACTCTTTCTCTTCATGATGGCTCACTCTTAATTTTCTTCCTCTAATTCAGGGTGGATCTGTCTGGAAAACCAAATGTTACTTCCTTTTTAAAATTATTTCCTTACAGGAACCATCGGGATGGACTTACACTTCTTGGACAGATGCATTCAGAAGAGTGTGGCCAGCAGGTTGAGGGAGGTTCTTGTCCCCCTCTTCTCTGCCCCACTGAGGCCGCCTCTGGACTATTTGGTCCGGTTCTGAGCTCCCCAGTTCAAGAGAGACAAGGAGCTACTGGAGAGAGTCCAGGGGAGGCTCTGGAGATGCTGAGGGGCTGGAGCATCTCTGTGCCAGGACAGGCTGAGAGCCCTGGGGCTGTTCAGCTGGAGAAGAGAAGCCTCAGAGGGGATCTGAGCAGTGCTGAGCAAGAGCTAAAGGGCCCTGGGGGGCAAGAGGCTGGGGCCAGACTCTGGTCAGTGGTGCCCAGAGACAGGACAAGGGGCAACGGGCACCAACTGGAACCCAGGAGGTGCCACCTGAGCAGGAGGAGAAACTTCTTTGGGGTGAGGGTGGCTGAGCCTGGAGCAGCTGCCCAGAGAGGCTGTGGAGGCTCCTGCTCTGGAGAGATCCCAAACCTGCCTGGCTGTGACCCTGGGCACCCTGCTGTGGGTGAGCTGCTGGAGCAGGGGGTTGGAGGAGATGATCCCCAGAGGTCTCTTCCAACCTCAGCCCCACTGGGGTTCTGGGATTATCCTGTAGCTGGCTCTCTGCAGCTGTGAGGTTTTTCTTCCTCTTTGTAAGAAGACATTTATACCTTATTTTGACTGTCAGCCTGTGCTGTACAGGGGTGTTTCTGAGGCTGGTGTGAGTTCAGATGGTGGTGCCGTATTCACATCATCTACTGTAGCCCTTCAGGCAGGTGGGACACTGACTATGGTGCACCCCAAGAGCCTGATGGGGACATTAGGAACCTACTGTTCAACCACAGTTGTACAACCCATAGCAAGAAAAAAAGGGCCAAATTCAGAAACCTTCATATGGAAAATCCAGGGCTGTAGATACCTGTTTGCTGCATTGAGAATCACGTTCAATCCTGTGTGGTAACTACTGAATTACCTGTTTTTTTGCCTAAATGCAGCTACCACTGGTGGTGGTATGAACGCAGCCCAACATGGGAGTTACACCAGTTAAGGATACATCCCAAATCCCCTTGTCTTGCTGGCGAGCAGATTTGTTGAGCACACCCTTATCTCCAAACTCATGCCTGTCTCCACCAGCTCTTTTTTTCCCCCCTGTTGTGTCTCTCTCTGTCCCACAACCCATGCAGGGTGTTCCTGCCAGTGGCAGGGTTTACTCAGCTGCTGCTAACTCCAATCTAGCCTAACAAAGAAGCAAATGCACAACGACATCTCCTGCTCAAAGAGCTGTCATAAAGTGTGGCTGGCAATCCAAGTGGTATAAATGCTCTTTCGATTAAGTGCCTCATTGAGGTAAGTTGATGATGCTCCATTAGGCTGAAGTGACAGACTTCTCCTTCTTGACACAGTCGGTGGGGAGAGGGATTTGGTGCTGGAGCAGGCAGTGCTGTGCTCTTCCTTTCTCTGCTCTCCTCCAGTGCTCTTCACCCTAGGCTGATCCATGGCAGCTTTCTCACTTCTGCACAGAGACAGGCTCTTCATGCCCCATCACCCTGTGTCTCACTCAGGATCCTTGTTGGGTTCCCTGGAAGCCAGAAACACCTTGGGCAAGTCACACCCTGGGTATAGCATGGGAATAGCTCAGGAACAAGAAAGGACTGGCAGGGGTACAGCACTTGGGATTCTTGAGCCATTCCTTCCTTCTCTTCTCCCCCCACCTCCATCTGATTTCTTGCAGCATGTCCTCCCCTGGACCAGGCTTTCTGGAGGTTTTGATGCAGTTTTTGGAGTGCCAGGGATTTGCATCAAATCAGCTGCATACTTTTAATACTACAGTAAAAGAAGCTCTATCCCCATCTAGATACAATAAATAATACCAGCGTTTTGAGCTCGTTATCACAGCTTTTATTTAATTCAGGGAAAAAAAGAAAGAAAGAAAGAAAGAGGACACAGATAATTTCTGGATCCAGGATGCAGTGAGGGTCCTGGCTGTGCAACAGTGATTGCTTAGGAGACGCCCCCAGATTTCTGCTGGAGGAGTTAAGCTTTGCCCAGGGAGGTCCTCCAGCTCTATGCTAAAATTCTCCTAAGTACCACCAAGACCTGCCCAAGTCTGCTCGTGGCAGAGGGGTTGAAACTGGGTGACCCTTGTGGTCCCTTCCAACCCTGACAGATTCTGATCTGTTTTAGCAGAGGACTTTAGAGCCCTAATGGCTCAATGGTTGGACTTGATGATCTTAAAGGTCCCTTCCAACCTAAAGGATTCTATGTTTCTAAGTCAAGGAAGAAATTAAGATTCTCATTATTTAAAGGGAAGCTGACTGCATGAGAGTGGAAGATGATGGTACCCCCACCACTAATGACTTCATTTTTGCCTCTGACTGGTGACAGTTGCTGCCACGCCTGCTGGGACACGGGAAGAACCCCATCCCTCACAGACCTGTGAGTGGGGCAGAGTGGGGAAGGCACTCTGCCTGATTCCTCTTTTCTATTCCACACACAGAGCGTTTTTTCTGTCTCTTATTAAACAGAGGAAAATGGAAGAACAAATTGGAATATGTAAAATGCTTGTTACTTGCCTTTTCCACCTGGCTGGCATTTCCCGATAGGCTGGTTGCGGGGTGCCCATTATTGTTATTCACTCAGATTGCTATGATTATTTTTTATTACCTCCTTATTGAACATGAAGGCATCAGCTTTCTCTTTCACCTTGATAAAATGGGATGCGATTGCTTTCACGCCTAACGAGTCCCAAGCAAGTGCCATATTGGCTTGACTGGTGTGATAGCTTCTTGGCTACTTGGTGGCTCTGAGGGATGTGTGTGAAACCATCAATCCTGCTTTACAACAGTGTAGTTTACATGAAGCATTAGACACAGCCATAAAAAAAAAAAAAAGAGCAGCACTTAATTGCAAAGAAAAACACAGGGATGGGAATGTGAAAACAAATTCAGGTTTTATTTGCTTGCAGAAAGCAGAGGAGGTGGGTCAGTGCCAGTCATTGACTGTGGAGTAACTTGAAAATCCATTCCCTGAGAAGCCTGCCCAGAATTTACACCAAACCCTCTAAGTACACACTCAAACAGGACTTCCATCATGTCAAACTTGTCAAAAGCGGGTAATGCAGATGAAACACTTTAAAAGAATCTCATT
>NW_008631452.1:2425-29175 GCF_000691845.1 Merops nubicus | reverse complement strand
CTTGAAAATAAAGCCCTTGTAAAAGATCTTAATTTAAGCAGTCAAAGATTAAGCTGCCCAGAATGATTGCCTGCTTTTGCTGGCGAATTTACTGGCATTTAGCAAGTAGCAGAAGGCTGCTAATGGGGTGTCACTGTGCTTCTGAGACCCATCGGGCTGAAAAATTATTAATTAGGGGACAAAAGGAGAGCACAGGGCAGGCTGAGGTGAAGATGCTGCATCTCAAAGTTAGACTCTTGCAAAAAATAGACACACGTCCCAGTTTTGCTGAGGCCAAGAGTGAGGTGTTTCTGCTGTCCCCTGGTCTGGATGCTGACACTGATCAGGTGAGCATCAGTCTTCCTGGAAAAAAAAACATTTTGGAGACAATAATTGTATGACTAGAGGAAATAAGGCTTGAAGATGGCTAAAGGGTTCATGTCTTAGGGTAGATTTAGTGGCCTTATGATCTGATATTCACCTGTAGAGAAGGACTTTGGTCCTTAGAGGTAACAGAGTCCCTGTGTGACCCTATCATAGCCTATCACATCTTTGCCCTGCTCCCCTAAATTTACTGCTCCCAGTCTAGAAGGCAAATTGAAGATCTTGTCACATAACCAGCTCTTTAGGAGACACTTGAGGACCAGCCAGGTCAGTGCTGATCCAGCTGGAGGAGGATCACTGTTTTTCAGAAGGGTGTAATGTCACTGCAGACTGAGAGCTGGGGGAGAAGCTGGTGTAAAAGGGGAAAACAGAGGGATAAAAGGAGTAGTCAGAGGAAGAAATCAAGTGAACAAAACCCCATTTCCTTGAGGTATTCAAGCTCTGGTCAACTCTAGTATCACCAAGCAGCAGAAAGCCCTATTTATATATTATTTCTTTTTGGCTTAAAAAGAAATGTTCCCTCATTTGACAGCTTCTGCCTGGATTTTTATACCATTTTCTTTTCTTTTCCCTGTATTTATTTCATTATTTTTTTTAAAAAATAGTGTGTGGTGGGGCACCTTAACAGAGCCACTCTGCCTCCCTTTGCTTTTGTAGATGTGACATCAAGGCATGACCTCAGTGGTAGCAGTTGTCAGTGGGGAACTCAGCTCGCCTCGGGCTGGAGCAGCCTCTGCCTTGCCCCTGCTCCCCCTCCTCACCCCAGCTCTGATCTGCTCCTGCTTTGTATCACAGCCTCGACGTGGAGGGATACTTGGTGCTGCTGCTGTTTAAGAGGTAGAGTCGAGCATGTTGCTAGCTGTCCCTGGAGGATAACTTTTCATTATTGATGTGGAAAGTGGAAAATAAAATAGACTATTACACTTTTTATCTTCAGGGAACATTTTTTTTTCTCCTCTCCCCATCCCCTCCCTTCAGAGAGGAAAGGATTTCAGTTCAGAGAATCGTTCTGAGTAGGATGAAGAGAAGTCAATTCTGAGAGCAGCAGGCACATCTTTTTTTACAGCGCAGGTGACTTGCAACATGTCTCTACCATGTATGCTTTTATTATTCCCTGACAGCCCCCGAGACAGGGTGTCTTGTACCTGGAGTGCCACAGCTCTGCTGCTCTTTACAGTCATTAAACCTGGCTTTGAAGTCCTCAGAAAAACTCCATTCCTCAAGCTCAGGTAGGCCTGCAGAAACAGCACAAAAAGGAAGTTAAACAACGTGCCTTGGATTGAACCACAAGCCAAAGAAAGATCAAAGGACAGTGGGTGAAGACAATATGTTTTCAAGTCTTCCTTTCAGGGTAAGAGAATTGCTCTCTGCCTGTCCTGCCCTGCTCCAGCTGCTGTGCCAGGCCAGGAGAGAGCAGCAGCTCTCCCATCACCCTGCTTTGCAGATGGCAGAGCCCCTGGACAGCTGGGCACAGCTGGCAGGCAGCAGTGCTCACCTTTGCCAGTCAGCTGGCCAAGTGGAAAATGGCTGTTTGTAGGACAAGCCCTTTGATTTCCCACTGGGAAAAGAATGTGGACAGGCAGAGATGGGAATGTAACTCGCAGCTCGCTGACACGGAGCCAAGAAAGCTCCCAGATCAATATTTAAAAAAGAGTGAGCTAGTAAAGCAAACCACACTCCCTCCCTATCCATCAGCTCTGCACGGGGCTGCTTATCTCATCTATCTGCTATCTCCTCCCAGGCTTCTCTCTTTCCAAATCTCCAGCACCATCTAGCCCTCTAATAATTTTTCTGTGTTCCTGTCTCACTTCTACAAGGGTAGAATCAGGACATTTGGCATCCGATGGGTAGACCTCTTTTCACTGTTTACTCATGCTCAGGAAGCTGGGGAATGAAATGAGGACAAGAGATGCTGACACTGTGTTTTATCTCACACAGGCAGGTCACTACTGGTGGATTTTGTTGCAATCCACTGGGAAAGACTTGGCACCCTGGTAGCTCCAGGTGAGAAGCTGCTGGTTTCCCGTTTGCTTTAGTATTGCTGACGTCAGGAGGAGAAAAATTTGGATTCTATTGGGGTCAATGCCTTGTTGAATGTCAGCGTTGGCTGGAACAGCTCCAGATGCTTTAAACTTTTGGAAGAAGCTCCCTTGGTGTTGTAGCTCCTGTCCCTTCCCTACATTGGGGAGTTGCCACCTAGAGTGAGACTACAGTGGAAAAACAAATGTCTGAAAACAGACTCAGAACTGGAGGGTTCCATGGACCTAGCAGGCAGCTTTCATTTCACACCCTTTGCCTCTACCCACTGGGCCAGGGATTTGTAGCTGAAATGCCAGCTGTACTTTGTAGGCTCTTATCTCTCTGGTGTGCTGAGATAGCACCTAATTACCATCCTATCGGAGCATCTAGCTCTCTGTGATGTATTCATCCTCCTCGCAAGCCTGGGGATAGGTAAGTGCTATTATCTCCCTTGTACACATGGGGAACGCTTCACTACTGCCCAGATCCCCACTTCAAGGTGCAGTGATATAAAGGGCAATAGTTATTTATTAAAAATCTAGTGGTCTGTAGTGAGATGGGCATGAAATTCATCTCACGTCATCAGAAGTCCACCGTACAGCTGCCTCCATAGGAGATGGATATCAGAGTCCTGTCCTACTGGGAGAGAAAGCAGCACATCCAAGGTGTGGACCATCTCCAGCCAGTTGACCTTCCTAAACCAGCCCACGTGAATCATGGGCTAAGGATGTTTCTGAGTCCCCACTGACTACCAAGGCAGGATTGCCATCTAGATTAAAAATATCTAAATCTGGCTACACCTTGGACAGTCTGGAGAACACCTTGGACAGTCACTGAAATAAGACCTAGGGACTGAGGAGGTTATTGAAAGCTGATGACTCTTTGCAGGCTTTAGATCCCTCACCAGTGGCCTCCACGTCATGTTCACAGCTCAGGTGGGATTTGCCCTTGGTGGGAGGTGTCCCCTCCACCTTGGAACTGGGTGGTCTTTAAGGTCCCTTCCAACCCAACCCATTCTATGACCTTCTCATGCTATTGCCTACTAAGGCTTAACTTTCCAACCCAACCCAACCCATTCTATGATCTTCTCATGCTATAGCCTACTAAGGCTTAACTTGAAGGCCTAAATTTAAGGTAGAAAGTCTACTTTAATTAGATAGGAAGCTCAACTGATGCGTGCACTTCTATTTCTAGAGGTCCCTCCTCACGCTCTGGTGTTCCCAGCAGCATCTTTGTGCTTTTGGGCATTGTTTCAAAACAAGACTAGCAGAGGGCAGGTGTGTGAGTGTGGGTGGGAGTTTTGTTTGTGTGTGTTGTGTATCGATAAAGGAACTTTGATGTCATTCAGGCAAGCTTGCCCTGGCAGCAAACTCCACATTTAAGTGCAAATGAGGAGACAGTCATACTGAACTGGAGGGAGAGGATGCTAATGAATGTTCTTCTAGGCTCTAAGGAAAAGATATTGCCCAATGCTGTGGAAAATTAAAATTTGTTTCTAATATGTATGGTAAATTTAATGCTAAAGACCAAAGATAAATGGGAAGAGAGTTTAATCCGAGCTGACCCCATTTTTTGCTGGAATGTCATTTGCTATGGTTTTTGCTCCCTCTCCGAAAGCCAGCCACACTAATTAGTTCTTTGCATTCTGCACATAAATTATTGCTCCCAAATATTTAAAGGAGAAAGGAAGGGATGCTGGGAAAGGCACAAAGGGGACTGTCTTGTATCCACGATGAGTTTGAGTCTGAGTGTAAATGGAAAGACTGATGCTGTAGTGTCACTAGTGACTGTCAGGAGAAAGTCTTGTGGCCTCCAAGTGCTTCCCTGCTTGTTGGGGTCACTGCTGTGAGATGTGGTGGCAAAAGGATGAATGGGATTAAATTCACTTCAGGTTGAAAAGGTCTTGACTAAAAAATCTGAAGTGGACAGGGCTTGAGGGTTCCTCAAGACGGACCCAAGTTTCAGCTCTTTCAAAATTCAACACACTGCCCTCACTACTCACACATGCACAAGGATCCTCTTTTGCATGAAACCTTCTGATCACAGGAATTGATCCAACTGTCTGAAAAGCTGGCTTGCAAAAAATCCCTTGCCGAGTGAAAGATGAAACCACAGGACCCCTTCTAACCTTCATTTTTAGAGGAACATTCAGAAATAATACGGTTTATGGAAATTCCCTAGGAAAAAAAAGATCAGAGTTTGAGCTTCATCTCCCTTAAACAGTTCCTGTGAGGCTTAAGAAAGCATTTCCAGCACGCTGGGTTTTCAGAGCCGTGGGACAGGTTCCTGCCAAGGCACTGAGCTTGCCCAGCTGAGGAAAAGGCAAAGGGTGGCTGGAGGTGAACTGGGGGTGGCATCACTCACACGGAGACACCACATCCAGAGCAGCGTGCCTGGCACTGCCCCCTGGCATCTGTCCCACCAACCTTCTCCCACCACTTCACTCCTCAACCCCGCCGTGCTGGCGGGTGGAAATGAGCCTGACAAGAGCTCGGCAGGAACTCATCAGCAGATGATCAAAGTTTAGAGTTCAGATGAAAGGCCTTGAAACACGTCTCAGGGTGGTTTGGGGCCCTTCGTGCCCTGTCAATGGAATTTCATTAGCTTGGAACTATGGCAGGTTATAATCAACCTGTCCAATTTTTTAATCTCCTCCATAGCTACGTGGCAGATTTTTAATATTTATTTATTTTTTTTAATCATTTGCTTTGTTTGAACTGTGAACGTGCCCTGCTAAAAGACAAGACTCCCAAGCTGGTTTCCTCCAGGCAACTGGAAAAGTTCCTCATGCAGCCAGCCAGCAACTGATGTGATTAAATGTCAGTGCCCAAGAGAGAGACGTTAAGGGAAAGTGGTTCATCAGAAAGGGTTAATTACTCCTCCTTGGACTACCCAAGAGGAAATGGCATTAAACAGCCAGGCTAATTAGCTGTGCTGCAGCAGCTCCGGGCTGCAAGTATGATTGGCCCCTGATGGAGAAATTATCACTTTAGAACCTAGAAAATGGTCAGTTGTGCTTGGCAAGAAAGCTGGGGAGGGGCTTTTTACAAGGGCCTGTGGTGACAGAACAAGGGGTAATGGGTTCAAACTGGAAGAGAGTAGAGTTAGATTAGATATAAGGGAGATGTTCTTCACTCTGAGGGTGGTGAGACCCTGGCCCAGGTCTCCCAGGGAAGCTGTGGATGCTCCATCCCTGGGGCTGTTCAAGGCCAGATTGGATGGGAATTTGAGCAACCTGCTCTAGTGTGAGGTGTCCCTGCCCATGGCAAGGGGGTTAGCACTGGATAATCTTTAAGGTCCCTTCTAACCCAACCCATTCTAAAGTTCTAAGAAGGACTGTTTCCCAAAAGATCCTTCAGCTGCAGCACAAAGCCCACCAGTGAAAGAAGTCCCTCCATTCATCCAGGACATGTGCTTCAAATGCTTCATCAGGGTCACTAGGTAAAGGCAAATCTTCTGTCTGGAAATGAGGTGTGTGAAATGAAGGTCTCACTTCTCTATTAGCTCCTGTTCTCACCCTTGATTGCTTGGCAAAAGGGACAGGAAAGCCTGAACACTCCAGAACTTAAGGCATCTTATTTTGGTTAAAAATCATTTTAGGACTAATGCTAATTGCTCGTTTCTGTAGGGCTTTTTGGGAAGGGACACACTTTGTGCTTGTGGGCTTTCCTCCACAATCATCATGCATACATCATCCCACGAGTCTGGGTCTCACTATTGCATGATGTTTCTCTCCCTGAAAAGAAAGGCCAGTTGATTGAGTAGTGCTTTGATGTGACTCATCTTCATTTGAACCTCCTACCCTGTTGAGGTGAGAGGGCTGGGGGATGAAGGGACTAACCAAGCTCCAGCTGCCCACCACCCGGCGTTGTGTTTGCTTTGTGCCAATCGCCTCAAAAACCTCTTGGTGTCCTGGTGAGAAGTGCCAGCTCTGCAGGACACAGCTTTGCAGGCGATGAGCTGGAACTGTCTATCATCATTAGACAACTTTGCTTTCAAAAGCCAGCCTGACAGAAGCGTTTTGTTCCAGGGGTGGGGTGTGAGGAGATGATCTAAGAGGACATCTCCCCAGGCCACCTCCGGGGCTCGACGCATCCTTGGCCGTTCCTGGAGCAGGGCTGTAGGCATTTGTTGCTGTATGCAAATGGAATTTAATAATTCAGTGTTCTCCCCTTTCTGGGTGGCAGATGCATGTTGGTTGTGGGGGGTACGTGGTGGGGTGGGCACTCCAGATGTCTCAGGACACCACTTCAAACCGTGCAGAGAGTGGAGGAAACCAGCATGACCCTACAAGAGTTTTTCCACGGGTGTGATTACCTCTTCTGAGCACGTGGGATATTTTTAGCCTGCTTGCCTGAGGAAATGAAGCTCATATGAGCACGTAATGAATGCGTGTGCATTTCTGTGTGTTTATTCTGACCTTAATCATTTTTGAACCCATTGGCGGGTTCAAGCAGATTGGGTGGAGGAGGAAAGCGGTCTCACATAGAATTCAGTTTTTATCCAGACTCTGAAAACAGTGGTCAGGTAGAGAGGGGAAACATCTATAAATGCTCCCAATCAGCATCTCCTGTCTCAACGACAGGCTGTAGCGTGGGCTTCTACCTTATCAAACACCAAAAGCTTCACACCGGGGGGAGAGAATTTAGAGAAACCCATTGGAACGGCAGGAAAAGATTTGCTCGGAGCCTGCAATCAAGCATGAAATGCAGATCTTAAGGGAACAGGGCTTTTTTTATTCCTGGTGCTGATGGGACTGCATATTAACTGCTTATTAGTTGGCTCAGCACAAAGGCAAGGGTGGATTTGGTTGGAAGGTATAAAGTCGTTTCCAGTAACACAGCTTGTTCCTCTTCCCCACCTAAGTGCGTTTATGTCAGTGAGGCTGTTTGCTGCACTCAGGGAGTTAATGCTGCTTCCACTTTGGGGCATAAACGGGGCTTAAAAGCCCTGAGCATTTCACATGGAGATTTCTGAGCCGGGGTAAACCAAAGCAGCTGTCAGATTTGGCTCTCTGCCGTGCTTAAAGTGACACGGATTAGGACTAGGGAAGGGAGTTCTCCTGGCAAAGCCTCTGCCTCACTCTTCCTCAGAGACTGCCACAGAGCCACGCTGCTTTCTGCTGGGTGGGGAAGGAATTGGGGGTGCCCAACTCCTGGTATCTTTGGGGAGAGACCCCACGAGCCCAGACCTAGACCCTGGGCATGGCCCACTGTCCAGAGGAACGGTGAAGAGGGACAGAAGGCAGCACTTCCTTCTTCTCTTCCAGCTTTTCAAGGTGGGGAAACCACATCCTTCTTGCCCAGAGGACCCCCACATTTTGCAGTGAGCAAAGGATGCCTGCACCCCCCACCCCAGCCTCCCAGCTTCCCCCCTTGGTTTGTCTGCAGAGAGATATCCATGATGAGTAACAGGTTCTTCAAACACGCACGGGAGAATTCTTAAAATTAATATAGTCTTAATTCCATTTAGCACAGCTCACATTGGGGTTTAATGCAGTTTAGCAAATCCACTGGAAATTCAGGCTTTTGTTTAATTCAGATTAATTTTCCAGAGAGTCCCTGCACGGAGAAACCTTCTGAGAAGCCTGACAGCAGCCAAGGGTTGGCACGTGGGGCTCACAGGGATGAGCTGGTTGGAGTTGGCCAAGATGTGTTTTGTTTATCCCCTTTGATGCCATGGTACATGCTCCCAGCTAAATGATGGATGAGCGTCCATCCAGCTGCATCCAGACCCTTCCAGGCTCCCCACCCTCACATCCAGCCCTGATTAAAGCACCAGCTTGAGACAACTGGGTTCTACAGCTGCCCCAACCCCCCCGAGCAGCTGGGGTATGGGAGATGATGGCAGGTTAATCTGCCAGGCAAAGCCACCAGAGCTCAGAGGTGAAGAAGGTGCCACAAAACCCAGTGCCAGAAAGGATTTCACAGGGAGATGCTCCAGATCCCAGCCTGGAAACAGTGGCCCCTCCAAAGCAACCAGCCCACTGCAGGGCAAAGTCACTTTTCCCACGGCTGCCCCTCTCTCGTGTCTGTGAGATGATTGGTGACACCTTTCCAGAGTGCCTTTAATGAATGGCCTTGAAAAGCCCTGCAAGCCTGTGTTAGCACGGCACTGTGCACCCCAGCAAAAGAGCTGGGGAGCCCATAAACACATCTCTTCCCACCAGCTTGCCAGCTTACAGCAGCTGGAATCAAACCGATGCCAACAGAATGACTCCGAGATCATTAAAGCTCTCCCGGACAATAGGACTCCATCTCCAGGGGCTATTTGCCATAAACAAGCTGGGTGAAAAACAACAGGAAATCCTGAGGAATAATCTCCCTGTGAAGAAAACCCTGCTCTGCTAAAAATGTGCCGGAGGGAATTAGGGCAGATGGTTGTGCTCATCCTCTGCGGGGTTTTTAAACTAACAAGCCCAAGGCTTGGGGCTGAGACGTGTGGAGATGGGCCGAGCACCTGTGGCTGCTTTTTGGGGAAAAAAATGCTTTTCTAGATGCATGGAAGTCTGGAAATACCATGGCATCCTGAATGAGCTGGTGCTCCTAATTAGATAATAGCAGTTGTCCCAACCAAGAAGTCAACACGGGAGTGGGAGCAGAGGTCCAGGGCTGGTGGCCATCCTGTAGGACCTCGTTGTCTTCTTGTTGCCAGAGCAACCAGATGCTCAGAGGGAGGCACAAGGCACTGTGGATGCAATATGCATTAGCAGCAATGCTTTCCAGGCAAAACTGTGAGTCATAGAATCCTTTAGGTTGGAAGAGACCTTTAAGATCATCAAGTCCAACCATCAAGCCAACACGACTAAGTCCTCTGCTAAAACAGATCAGAATCTGTCAGGGTTGGAAGGGACCACAAGGATCCCCCAGCGCCAACCCCTCTGCCATGAGCAGGGGCCCCTCCCACTAGATCAGGCTGCCCAGAGCCTCCTCCAGCCTGGCCTTAAAGACCCCCAGGGATGGGGCCTCAACCCCCTCCCTGGGCAACCCATCCCAGGGTCTCCCCACTCTCCTGGGGAAGAACTTCTTCCTCATGTCCAGCCTGAATCTGCCCACTGCCAGCTTTGCCCCATTCCCCCCAGTCCTGTCACTACCTGATATCCTAAAAATTCCCTCCCCACCTTTCCTGTAGGCCCCCTTCAGATACTGGAAGGCCACAATAAGGTCACCTCAGAGCCTTCTACTTTGCCTTTTTGGGTTTTGGAGGGGTTGGGGTATGACCAAGGTGCTCAGAGGTTAAGTTTCAATCAAATTGGAAAAGATAGTAAAAAAGAGAGAGAGGAAGTCACAGATTTTGACATTGTATCCAGCACAGAGTTATTTGCCCCTCCAGGCGAAGAGTTTTGCTCCTATTTGGGTTATTAATCATGTTTGAAATGTTGTTTTCTTGTTTTCTTTAAGAGGGTCAAACCCTAAACGACAAATGCCATGGCGAAACGGAACGTGAAAAATTCATTTTGAAAATAGAAAACAAATGCAATTTTTGGAGCTTGGCCAGCATTTTCATCTGCCAAAGCAGTGGAATCCACCCTGATCTGAATTCAACGAAGAGTTCCCAGCCCCAAGGCTTGATTTTGGGAGATGCTTTTTGCAAGCAAATCGCAAACTCCCCTCTGCTGCATCCTCCGTGTCCTGCTTAAAAGCTCCTGAAGTTGGGAAGGATCTTCACCACAACAATGAAGGTCTCAGGCAGCTTTTGTGGTGTCTCTAAGTCAGATGTGCAATTCCCACCGGTGATTCAGATCCACCTACATCATCCCTCCCTACGCCCCAACTTCAACTCTGATTTTAGGATGGGAGAAATCCTCTCTGTGAAGGTGCTGATCTCTGTTGAGCCAGAGCATCCCAGTATCTAGGATTTGCTACAGCCCAGCTCTTCAGATGCCCTGAACCATCTGGATGTGCAGCAGCTCCATCCTGGAAAGCCAATTGCCATTGCACTACGCCCAAGATGATGCCAGGCTGGGGTGGGTGAAGGTGTTTCTCAATGGCTCAGGTAAATCCACTGGTGCCCACTGCATGAAGGACCTGCCTGCTCCCTTCCAACAGCTCCAGAGGGTAAATTAAATGGCACGGTGGAACATATTACATTTGCAGCTGGCTCCAAGGGTACATAACAGCATTAGGCAGCCCTGGTGCTCATTAAACGCCTCTGACTAGAAGGATGTAATGAACCAGTTTTATTACAACAGTAATTTCTTCCTATCCCATTTGGTGGTTATATATTCATGGGGGATGTGGGGAAGGGAGGAAGATCAGCACGGACTGGTGCATTAAGATCTATCACGTGTGGAAAAGATGACACCCGAGTGTGTGGCTGACAGCTCGGAGAGAGGCGAGACAGAGAGCTGAGCAGCCCCAAGTCCATTATAACGCTGTCAAACTGACCTTTTAAAAAAAAAAAATATTCCAACCATAAAAAAGGGGACCCTCTGTTCTGGGCTTCTGAAGCATCAGCAGCTCGGAAGTTGGTTTAATGACCAGCGATCACTGGGAGCCTGCCAGAGCTGCAGCTGAGCTGTCGTCCCAGGCTGAGCCGTGTCCCTGCCCTGGGGGGGCTGAGTGTGGCACCAAGCTCCAGGCAGCTGCTGGGACCTCGTGGGCAGAGCTGGCAGCCTGGCACCTGGAGCTGTGCTCCCTTCCCACCCACTACAGCATTGCCCAGGAGAGGGTAGGAAGAAGGAACCCCAGGAAGATACAGCCTGGAAAGGAGCCTGGCTGTTCCCCCATAGTTTTCACGCTGGACTTCTCCATCTCTCTGGTTGTAACCAAGGCAATTTTCTAAATCTGTAAAAAGAGATAATCCACGATTAATAACTGTTTTAATAAATGGCTAATCAATTTATATGGGTTGCTACAGAGTCCAGTAAATCAAAACCAGGTTGATTATACCCATGGCTTATAGCCATCCTATAATACCTTCCACTGATGTGCTTATAATAATGTGTAACATCCGCTGCTGCTGTCGGGAGCTCACTTCAAACACCAGCTAGTATCTTTTTTTTTTAACCTGATAAAAGCACAGGGTGAGTAAATATTCCTTTATACTTGTAAGTCACGTGGTGGCAAAAACAAAATTGCCAAATCAATGGCCATCAAAGGCAAGGAAGGACTCCCAGGGCTTGAAAAAGAAGCTGGGAGAGTGATATAATTATGAGGAAGGTAACACGGAGTAGGTCTTGAGTTCTGTGTTGTCTGAGAGAGGCCAGAAGAGGATGTCTGGGAGGAAGGGTGTAGGAAAGAGGGCAGCCAGATCTCCCTTGTACCTGGTCTGTTTGTCCACCTTGAAGCAATTACAGTGCTGAGGCTTTGTAGAGAGCCAAAGGTTGCTCTTGGGTCTCACATTCCATAGTCATGGGAGGGTTTATCCTGAAGAACATCTCTTGCCCCTCCTTCCACAGGATCACAGTGTGGTTGAGGCTGGAAGGGATTTCTGGAGGTCACCTGGTCCCAGTCCCTGCTCAAGCAGGACCATTGTGCTTTAGGTGATTAACGGGTCACCCTTTGATCTCTGTTTCCTCCCACCCTGCAGCAAGACATTCCACCACGGAATGACAGAGCACGTGAAAAACCCAATTAACTTGACATTTATATGAGTAGACAGCCACAAATACATGGGAAATATCTTGCTGAGAACCCCAGACTTTGGGTGCCAGCTAGCAGCCTGGCACCCAGCTGCCCCCAGAAGGCCACCTCTGCTGTGCCCAGGGCTGTGTCCTGCCAGCCAGGGAGGACAGTTATTTGTGAAATAAAGAGTTTACCACTCGGATTGATGCCCTGGAGAACCTAGGCCAGAATTCCTGCTCTTTGCCAGCACCTCTGTTTTCAAACCCATCCTAACAGGGCATAAGGACAAATTACAAACACAGCCCAAACTCTGAGCCTGGATGTTTAAAATCCTGCAGCTAGTGTTGCTTTTTTTTTTTCATAGTCCACCTTTTTCTTTCTCCTTTCTGACTTGATTCACATCACTCTTTGGAAGAAGCCCCATTTGCTAAATATAGACTGAAACCTGTAGCTACCTGGAAAGAGAAGTGTGGTGATTTCTGAAAAACTCAAGCCTATAAAAGCTGACACACAGCCCCTCACACTCTGTACAAACCATCCCCTGGTGGATTTATTACTCTTAAGCAACAGCAGTTGGTTTAAAAAGAAAATGTATTTAACCTTTCCTTTTAATTGTCGCACTGTTAACCTGTCAGTTCTACGTGGGGCTGTTAATAATTCTGCTTTAAATGTCTCAAAAGGAACTTTCATGTTTAAATATTAAACGTTAAAACTTGTGTACAGCTAGGAAAGAACTGATGCAGCCCTTTCAGGAGTGATGTGGCTTGATCCAGAGTCCACTGGAGAGCCTGGGAATTGTCACAGGGAATTAAACAAGCCCAGACACGGGGTAGGCTGCAAATCCTGATCCCAGGATCAAACCCTTGGAGCTTTAACCAGGGAGAATAATAGGGGTTAAGCCCTGGAAAGGACCTAGTTAGATCTTTAGAGTGGGCCTTTATCTTCACCTTCAGGTAAGATGCACACTGAGGGGGAGAATTAATTAATTTGGCTTCGCTAACTACATTTTAACTAGCTGCTGGAAAAGAGAAGCAAATACAAAGCAACTGGGTTTTAAAGGAGCTTTTAGCTTGGAATCAACTCCAAGCTTCTTTGCAGACACGTGTCCTGCATTAAAAGCCACATCAGTTTTCCTTTCCCTGCAGCTTTAAGCCTAATGCACCTCTTTTTGTCAAATATACCTTGAGACCTACCTTATTCCATCCCAATTTGTTCCCATGTCAGTCAGCCCACAGAGCAGGTAACTCCAGCAGGGGCAGGAGGGGACTGGAACCTTCTCACCCCATTCTGGGTTAGCTGATGGAGCAGCCCTATGGGAATCCACCAAACCTGGTGGCAATTGCCCCCAGCCATGGGCACAGGCATGCAGCACTGTGGCCCTACAACACCCCAGGAGGGCTCTACAACGTGCCATGAAACTGGAATTTGAACAGAAATCCCTCCACAGGCTGCAAAAGGCAGCGTTGAGAGGGTGGTTAGGCTCCTGCTAGGTCATTGCCTGAGCTGGTTGTGTCCAGGGCTTCCAGCTCACTGCCAGGGCTGTGGCTTTCTACATTTCCTTGTGGACAATGCCCTCTCCAAAACAGAGGTTAAGTATTAACTGGGCTGGAGAGATGGAGCGTGCAACCTGGGCAGCCAGGTGGGAAAAGAGGGTTAGAGATCCTTCAGCTGCAGGGTATCACAGGCAATTTGTTCCTTTGCTATTTCTTTTTTGCAAGCAGGAGAGGAAAGGTTAATTAGCTGGCCCAAGGTCACGACGAGCTTTGTTGGCAAAGGCAAAGCATCAAGATGAACCTCCCTCATCTCCTGCCCAGCAGAAGCAGACCCTGCAGGAGCTAAAGCCTCAGACAAGGCTCACCCTCGATGCCTCTGCTGCCAAGCCTGAGCTATAACAAGGAAACCACATCTCTTCTGGCAACAGCCCCGTGCCCTGAAACCCAGAGAGGTTCTCCAGGACTGAGAAGCTCACGGGGACTTTGGCAAAGGCAAGACCAGAGCTGTTATGCTGCTGCAGGAGAGCCTGGCAGAAAGCAGGGCTGTGCTGGGAGGGCAGGGCTGTGACATCACTGCCGGGCTGCAGCAGCTTTAATTAATGAATTAAGGAATTAATGAGCATTCCCACCCCAACACCCCGTGAGCCAGGTACGGCAGTGAGCTCAGTGTGTGGTGTCTGCACCACAGCGTGTTCCACGTGCTGCCTTCTCCTTCCTGCAGCTGCCCCCAGGGCTTCAGGGAGCATGTTCAACAGTGCCTCCCTGTTCTGTAGTCATTTGGGTTAGAAGAGACTTTTCAGATCAACCAGTTCAACCATCCCCCAGCACTGCCAGGTCCCCACTGCCCCGTGTCCCTCACACCACATCTCCACGGCTTGGGAACCCCTCCAGGGGTGGGGACTCCACCACTGCCCTGGGCAGCCTGGCACAGCCCTGGGCAACCCTCCAGGGCAAGAAATTGTTCCTCAGGGCCAACCTCAACCTCCCCTAGGGCAACCTGAGGCTGTTCCCTCTTGTCCTGTCCCTTGTTCCTTGGGAGCAGAGCCCGACCCCCCCCTGGCTCCAGGCTCCTGTCAGGAGCTGTGCAGCGCCAGAAGGACACCCCTGAGCCTCCTTTGCTCCAGGCTCAGCACCCCCAGCTCCCTCAGCGCCTCCTCCCCACACTTGGGCTCTACACCCCTCACCAGTTTCAGTTCCCACCCCAACACTGCTGCCACACACACACATTTCTGCAGAGACCTTGTCTCACCTCCCAGCCTTGCACCCCATCTCCCTGCTTGCTGTCCCCAGCTCCTGAGCATTGTGTTGCCTGTCACAAAAGAGTCAGGTGTCCATGGACCACACCAGAGCTGCATCACAACCAGCTGCTGGTCTGGTTTGTGCTTTGTTGGTTCAAGCAGGGAGTGGAAAGCTCTGATAACAAGTAGTTTTTGCTGAGCAGAGGCTTGAGCTGAGGCAGCCACACACTCCTGAGCTAGCAATGCCTGGTCATACCTTCTGCTCTAGCTGGAGACTTTCTCCTCCAGCAGAAAGATGTCCAGGCTGGTGTACACACCCAGCAGGTCACTCTCTCCCCTCTTCAGCAGAGATATTTATGAAGCCTGTGGTCTCTGTGTGATGGTACAACCTTGGTGACACCCTCAACGCTTCCCTCAGCAGCAGCCCTGCAACAACCCACCCAAGAGCAGCTTCAGTGGGCTCTGCTCCACCCCTGCCCAACCTAGGGAGCAGCTCCCAAAGACTTTATGAGTCTGGCCAGGCCATCACAGGTTATTCATATGGGTCAGAAAAGCAGCAGGGTGATAACCAACCACATCCACATCAGGTCTCAGCCCTTTCAGTCCTGATGCTCGCAGCAACCTGGGATGCCACGGGGCAAATTCAGGGGTGCTCTCTAAGGCTGGCATGATTTAGAGCCTCTCAGGTTTGCTAAGGCTCCCTGGGCACTTCTTACACCCTGTCTGCTGATGCATAAAGCAAGCTAAATAAGTGTAATTTATGCACCAAAGGAAAGGTGTAAGTTAAAATAACTCCCAGCCTAAAATAGCTCTGAAGCAGGAGGAGAGACAAAGGAGAGTCTTAACTTGCTGCCACACAGAGCATCATCTCTGAATCTGGCCCTGGGCCTCAAAGCTTTTAAAAACCAAGAGTAAATGAAGTTTGGAGGGGGTCGTGCACAGCTCTGTGCAGCTCTCCAGGCCCAGCAGGAGCAGGCTCAGGAGCCAAGCTGGGAGGCAGTGCTCAGTGCTGATGCTGAGCACTTTGATTCCTCACTGCTGGTCCCCCCTTGCCCGTTGCCCCCTCTGCAAAGCAAAGATAAACCAAGCCCATCACTCAGTATCATGCATACACACCCCCTGAGATGAAGCAACAGCCCTTCCACATCTCAGCTGCTGAGCATCCCCCAGCTGACTGTCTTCTTCTCACTTTGATGCTCCCTTTGGGGCAAGTTGGTTCCCAAGGTGGCTGTACCAGAAATGTGGATTTATTGCTATCGATGCTTTGCAGTGACCTGAGTGTTTCCCAAACTGGTGTCATCCTGCCCGATGCACACTTCATGCTTAATTGTCACTGAAGGCCCTGCTAATATTGATGGGCTGTGACCTGTCTGCAGCCCTCACCAGTCAATAAGGCTGGGAGAAGACTGGTGGGGTAAGTGCCACTGCTGATGCCAGGCTGATAACATTATGTGCCTGTGACATGTGAATCAACCTCAGGGTAAGGGAGCTGATTTCCAATATAATGAATAAATATCCTTGGGTTTGAAGAGGGGAATGCTGTCAAAGGCTTTCTAAAAATACTTGGTAATTGGCTTTGTATTAGGCTTATTATTGCCTGTGATGGTCTCTTGGAATTCTGAGACCACAGCCTTCTCCTGGGGTGCAGCCCTGCTCTCCAGAGCTGTGCTCTCCAGGCTGCCTCTCCCAGCTCTAAATGCCCAGCAGAGGGTTGTCTTCAGCATGGGCAACGTCCTGCTCCACACAGGAGGAAAACAAGAGTCTTTAAACACTTTTCTGGAAGCGTCACCTCCCCGTGTCTGGGGCACTTGTTTGGTTTGGGAGAGCTCTGAAGGCTGCAGACCAGGAACAGGAATCCCAGGAGGATTTACTGACCCTTGGCTGCTCTGGCTCCCACCACGAAATCCTCAGCTCCAGAACTTCTCCTGCTAAGCAGCTTTGGTTTGAAAAAAAACCCAGCTATGAAGTGTTTGTGCTGGGAAGTGGATGGCTGAACCTCCAGGGCAGGTTCTCTGGTTCTGGCACCTCCTGGAGAGGGGCTGGTCCTCACATTCTGCAGGGACACCGGGCAGCTATCAGTGCTACATGGTCCTTTCAAGAACATACCCTGAAGAGGCCACTAGCCATAATATAAAGCATTATTACTGAGCCTGAAGGGCCATCTGGCTGGACAAATCTGCTCTCTGATGCCTATTTACTGATGCAGTGAAGGGAAGAGGAGACAACAGCTCCTGAGCAATCACTCTGATATTTTTCTAGCCCCACAGAAAGACCACCTCCTACTTGAAGCTTTCACAGGAAAGCAAATTCAGTGTTCTCTTATTCAGAAGGCTGCACAAAGCAAAAAGGGACCTTGTCATCTTTTGGTGCAGAGAAACAGTGTGAGGAGGGGCTGGAGGATCTTCAGTGAGGATCTCAAACCAGCACGCTCAGAGCTGGGGAAAAACCCTGCTGGGAAGTTTGCAGCTAGTTCCAGACTCCATCGATCATCCCCTGTGTGGTCACCCTCCACGCTGGCTCTAAAGGACCCTTTAATGGCCCAAGCCCTTCAGGTATCCACAGACAGTATCTGAAAGGCTTAAAATACATCAGCAATCACACCACTAAAACCTAATGGGTTTTTCAGCCAACAGAGTGAAATCTGTGGAAGAGGCTTGATGGAGCCTCTTGTGAGAGTGCAAGAGTGGATGAGCTCAGTCTGCTCCTGACTGATTCGTGCCACTCTCCCACTGAAACCTCAGCCCCCTGCACCAGATTTAATCACATCTGCTTGATTTTATACCCCAGGATACAAAGGCTGAAGCGGTGGGGACAGACTGCAGCAGCCTCCCCAGTGGTCAGCCATTGGTTGCATCACTGGCTGGTTTGTAACAACAGTGAATTTTGGATAAAAAATCCCCATCTGCAAACCACCCTGGACCTTCTGGATGTCCCAGGCTGGGCAGACATCTCCAGCTTGGCCCCAAATGCGAGGGTGACGTTGTCCCCTCCCTTCCCCACTCTGCTGTCTCCTGCTCGGTGATCAAACTCCTGCCTTTGGAAGGATTTAGATGAGATGTTTCATCCTCAGGCTCTTGCATTAAAGTTGAGACGTATCTTTAAGCACATGTGGAGGAAACCCTTGAGCGCTGCAATTCACCCAAATCATCCCCACTCCTTTTATTTTTACATTAAATGTTTTTCGCTCTGAAACGAATAAAAGAACCATAACAATCACAATGAAATAAGAAAGTGAATGCCTAGAGGTAACTATACTATAAAACCATATTCATCATATCATAATATTTTACATTTGTTCGTTGTTTTATGTGGATTAAAACCCACTCGACACACAAGCTAACAACAGCTAGGAAGGCTGTGGGAGAGGGATGGGAAAAGCAACAGGCAGCCCAGGGACTTGGGACAGCCAGAAGTGATCTCTGGTTAGCAAACAAGCCAGAATTGCATCTCCTTGTGGTTCAAAGTCCTGCCTAAAATGAACAACCCCCCACGATGGGGCTCCTCAGCCAGCTCGTGGCATCAGCTGGGTAGGAGCTAAACGTAGAGGTTGCCCTCCCAGCAGTGTCTGGTCCTGCCCCCAGCTCTGCCTCTGCCCCCCAGCTCACCCCACAGCAATCCTCCTGCCAGGCTGGTGGTCACCAGGATCAGCTAGCTGTTAAATTAGAGAAAATGGAACAAATGACTTGGGGAAGCAGGACATTCTTCATGTCCTGAAAGACTTCAGCCCAAGATTAAATGCCTTCCTGGAAGCTGTCTTTTAATAATGAGTGCTGGATGAGGTGCAGTGCTGAGAAGCCTGGGCTGCATGAACTAATCTCTTCTGAAGGGGCTGGCCCAGGTGCTCAGAGGGTCTGAACATCTCTGGGTGCAGGATGCCATTTGCTGCCTTCTACACTGTCTTCTCCCCAAAGAAAGACCTGCTAAAATCCTAAATTCCACATGGGATTTGTCTAGGAGCATCAAGGGCTTTTTGTTCCTTTTTGTCTTCTGGAAAGGAAGGGATAAATGAAGCAGATCTTGGTGTCCTGGGCTGTGCCAGAGCCCAGGGAGGCAGGCTGGGTGTTTGGGAGACAAAGCAGTCACTCTGAGTTCAAGACAGCAAGTCACACTGATGGCAGGTTGCATGTCTTCTCCTGCACCAAATCCAACATGACATTTACTACCCTTCTTACAATGCTTTTAAATATATTTCCAGATCCTTCCAAAGAACACTCTGAATTATCCATAGGCCATTTTTTTTTCCACGTGGCATAAAGGCAGAGCACAATTTGTGTTTTCTGTAGGGCAAGTCAGAGCAATGCTTTGTGGGTTTTGTTTGTTTCCAATGAGCCTGTGTGGCAAAAAAATTCTGCTGCCCATTGATACCATTGTGCAAGTCTGTAGCCAGAGCTTTTGCCCTGACAGTTTGCAAACGTGCTGCTCACATTAATTAGAGCTGTGCAAGCATGTACCTAAAACTGCGACAGGAGCTGCAGCTTGGAAGGGGTTAAATGATCTTCCAGTCCTCCCAGTGAGGTCTCAGCAGAATTAAACATCCACATCTGAACTTGCAGCACATGGTGGGCTGAGACCCAGCTCAGAAACTCACACTTGCCAGAGAGAATGACAACACTTTATTGTAAATTTTTTCCTTTCCTTTCCTTTCCTTTCCTTTCCTTTCCTTTCCTTTCCTTTCCTTTCCTTTCCTTTCCTTTCCTTTCCTTTCCTTCCCTTCCCTTCCCTTCCCTTCCCTTCCCTTCCCTTCCCTTCCCTTTTTCCTTTCCTTTCCTTTCCTTTCCTTTCCTTTCCTTTCCTTTCCTTTCCTTTCCTTTCCTTTCCTTTCCTTTCCTTTCCTTTCCTTTCCTTTCCTTTCCTTTCCTTTCCTTTCCTTTCCTTTCCTTTCCTTTCCTTTCCTTCCCTTCCCTTCCCTTCCCTTCCCTTCCCTTCCCTTCCCTTCCCCTTCCCTTTCCCTTTCCCTTTCCCTTTCCCTTCCCATCCCTTCCCTTCCCCCTCTTCATCCCCCTTGCACCTCCACATCCATCCATCTCCACCTCTTTGCTCTGTTCAGCTCCACGTTATTCCACAAAATGAGACCAATACTTCCCCAAGACCTCATCCTGATCCAACAACTGCAGAGCAGGACCTCACACAGTTCTCCTGTTCTGCATTTATTGCTCAGAGCTCGGTTGCAGCAACTCCTCACCAGGGGCATATTTAGCCTGGCTCTGTTTCTTTTTTATCACAAACCTCTGAAGATAAGTTTTCATTACCTGCATGTTCAACATGCAATGAAATTTTACCTAAAACAACCAGGATGCTCTGAGGGTTAAAAGCATAAATGACTGGGCTTGGTTTGATGCCTCCTTGGCTTGGTACCTGGCAGCAGGGAGCTCACTCCTTTGGACTTCCTTAGGAAAATTAAGAGAGCAATTGTATCATTCTAAGGACAGGAAGAAAATCCCTTGTGGAAGAAAAAGGACATGGTTGGATTGGATGTCTCACTCCAGCTCCACTCTCCAGACCACTGAAAGCACTTCCACGAGTGTCCCTCTGTGGACACGCCGATGGGGTCCTGTCCTCAGAGGATTTTGGCTTCTTCTCCACCTTACAAACTTGGAGCAGGGTTTTGTGACATTATTTTAAACATATTAATTGCTTGTGGTGCCCTCCACCCTGTGAAAAGGAATGTGCTTGAGCTGCTGAGCCTCCCAGGTCATGTCCTCAGCTCAGAAATGCTGGAGACAGTCAGAGAACAGCTTTTCACCCATGTCACCCTGGTGTCTCCCAGCTGATCGCTTTGCCCTGACTTCCAGCTGCCCTTGTCTCCTTGCCCAGCTTGGACCTCAGTGGGGCAATTTGGGAAAAAAACAACACAGCATCTCCGTGCAGGTCTGAAGCACTCAAAATCAGGGTGAGAAGGACTCAGGATGCTTGTTGAGGACAAAACAGGGAATATCAGATTTTGTCTGTGCCCTTGTCTGCCTTGTGCATGACAGGCAACTTGCAGGCCTGAGCTTTGTGGTTATTTCTTGGCCTCCAAGGCCATAAGCATTGCTTTACCCAGAAACTCCCTTTGTCCTCAGGTCCCTGAGGGCACCTTTTTTGTTTTTCCACATTTTTCTACCTGATGCATCATGCAGAGCCCCAGGTGGGACTGCCAAGGACTCGTGCCACATAGCTCAAAAGAAAAACCCATGCAGAGCAAACCTGATATCCATGTTTGAGTTAGGGGTGGGGGAAAAAAAAAATCATTCCTCCTGGCTTCAGTCTGGTTTTTTTTGCTTCATACAGATGAAATCCTCTTATTCTCCTCCCCGGGAGCGGCCAGGTTGCAGCTCTGCAAAGTCAACACCCTGACAGGGTAATGGATTTCCTTCCTTTATCTTTCTGGATGCAGCCCGTATGGTATCACCCTTCTCCTGCTCCCCAGGAGCTCCAGGGGGGTCAGGGCTCAGTCCTCCACTGGGCGTTTTAATCAAGCAGTGTGTCAGGAGGGGCACAGGCATCGGAGGAGAGCCACAAAGAGCAAATAAAGGAGACGAAATGATATGTGGTAATTAAGTTATTCTTCATCTTCGAGATTGCTGCCGAGGACAAGATTGGTACAACGAGCCCCAGGCGCTTCTCCTTTCACTCCTCTCCATCTCAATGCCTGTGACACAGAAGATGAATATGCAGCATTTTCTATTTGTGCTACTAAAACGCCCATTAAATGCCAGCAGGGAAGAATGATACATAAATACCAGAATCCTGCTCCCCTTTGTGCCTGAAAGAGAGAGAGAGAGAGCATCCTTTTTTTTTTTGGCTGGAGGTGCTAGATCGATTTTGTCTCTGCAAAGCTGCCAAGTTACTCACTCACTGCATGTCTGAACCCCATTTTCCAATCAGGAGATGCTCTTTGTGTTTAATGCCCTCCTGCCCTGACCTGTTGCAAGACCAGAAGCATCACAAGTGTCTCCACGGCCTGAGCTCGAGCAGCCTTTAGTTGGTGTGCAGCAAACTAGTGCCCTCTGATGCAGGTTTCTCCACTTACACCACTGCCAAAGGTCCCCCACGATGAGACTGGATCACTGAGGATGTCACCGTGGGATGTGACATCTGGTGGGACATGACTTCCAGTGGGACAGGCACAGCAAACCTATCCCACCACAGCCACCATGGAGGTCTTACCCTTGATGCAGTACTGCCACAGCACTGCTCCAGTGCCACCATCCCCACTGCAAATGTGGGGAAAAAACCCAAAAACTCAAACCAACCAACTAAACAACCCCCCTTGTGCTCTCCTTGCTTTGGAGTGGGTCCTGGGAGAGGGGCTCTCACCTAGAGAACATGAGGTAGATCCTCTTGCAGGCTCAGCCAGCGATGGGAGGCAACTTCCCAGCAGTGCTGCTCTTCCAGGCACTTTCTTTGGAGACAGAGCCTGGGTTGTACCCCCCATCACCCCCCTTCTTACAATCCCACCGAGACCATCTGCATTTCACAGACGGCCAGAGCTCGACTCCAGCCCCAGCCCCGGGGTTATCTCCAGCCTCACACCTTGCAGGCAGCACGGCGTGCCAGCAGACACTCATCTCCACCCACAGCAATCTTGGCAACATCTAAATGCAGCCAGCCTCCCCCGGAGGAAGCCAGGGGAGAGCAGATAAGCAAGGACTCTGGGGCTGATGTGTGATGCCAGTTTTCCAGCCACGGGGTGGGAGGCAGATTAGGATCATCGTGTTATCCACTGTTATCTAATTCAAGGAAATAACCATGTGCACGGCCCGTTATTACCAAACGCACAGAACTCCCCCGAAAATGATCTGAAGGCAGGAACTTCACAGTTCCAGCTGCCATTTCACCTTTAATTCCCTTCCCCACCCTCCTCTCCCTCCCCGTGCTCCTGGGTTGCTGAAGTCTCGGAGCGGTGGGTGGTCGGGCTGGCATCTGTGCCCCATTAAAGCTAGGTGAGCTACTAGGGGATGAGAGCCTTTCACTGGGCTTATTTCTCTGCTGAAGCAATAAACAATGGTATTTTAACAACATGCTTCTGCTTTGGGTTTCAATTCTTTTACTCTGCCCACAGAAAGGGGAGGGAGGCCAGGCACGGCTGCGTGGAGAAGGGTCTGGAGTTCTCTGGTGTTACTGGTCTGATCAGCAGGGAGTGGGTGCTCTGCAGTCACCTGCTCCAGCACATTTACAGGGGAGAAAAATGGACCAGGGGAGCAGAGACAAAGGGACTTGCTGGGTGACAGTGGCTGGGAGGAGACCCAGGCATGCTGGCTTTGCAGCTCCTGCTCGCTGCACTCCGCCAGCTTTGACGCACAGCATGAGCCCGGTTCAATCTCCCACTTGTGACCCAGCAGGGAAGGTTTTTTTTTTTAATGGCAGGGGACTGGATGTTGTGTTTAAGCATCAACTCTAGTGACTTTCCAGCCTGACATGGCAAAGATGTACGGCTGCAGCTCCACCACCTCCGTGGGAACCTATAAAAACGCCTCCACGCTGGAGTTTCTCATCAGAAAAAAAAGAAGAATGATGAAATTTTTAACAGGGAGATGTTTCTGTTTGGTGTCGCTGGAGACTGAAGTCTTGGAAGCTGCTGTTTAACTAGAGATGTAAATTTAAGGTTTATATCCAGCATGCTGGGGAAGAGCTGCCTCCTTATGGGAATTGACTGCTAAAGGCACGGCAGCGCACCACTGAACACCAGAGCTCACTATTATGTTTATTCTAGGCTCATTTTGTTTAGATCCAGGTGCTGAAGTAATAATGCCTGGAAATCACCATGAACAGAGCTGATGGAGGCAGGGGGGGCACCAGTTTTCAGTACATGGCTTGGGCACATCCTACTGCCAGCCTAAGCCTGCTCCTTACCATGGTCCTGAAGGGTCAGGCAGGAGCAGGGGCCCTGCTGTTAAAGAAATAAGGTGGCAGATCTATGAGGTCTATGCTATCCCATCCACTTACACTCTGCTACAACCCATTTGCTTCCCTGGACACAGGCAAGGCAAGGTTCATGGTTTCTTGGTGGATCCAGGCTGAATGGGTGCTGGGTTGGGTCCTGGCACTGCCCCACTAAGGGCGTGGGCCTGAAAGTGGTACAACCAACTGGAAACTGGATCCTGGAGAGCTCTGTAAGTCAGCCTGGAGTCTTTGCTCTGTTCTCAGACACCAAAGGGTAAACAAAGCCTTTCCAGATCTATTTTCCCTGAGCCTATGGGGTGAGGCAGCTGGGAGTGGGGCTGGAGCTGGGGTTACCCACCTGGGTTTGGATAAAGCACCCCATAAAGCTTTTGGGGCTTAACTTAGTGTGCAGTGAGATCTTCCCATCACACACAAAATATTCTGCCTTTATGTGCAGAAAAAGAAACACCCTGGCAGATGTGGACAAAGCTTGTGAATGGTGCCCATGCCAGGTCACCCTTCTCCATCACAAGCATGAGGTGAAGCACCTCTGCCCAAGACTGGCCCACATGGCCAAGGGTGATCATGGGGTGTGCAGCCCTGTGAGCCACCCCCAACCTCAACCAAATCCCCTGCCTGAGCCTTATGGCCACGAGGGGCCACACTGTGAGACCCCCTCTGGGAACACAGGCAGCAAAAGGACCTGGTGACAAAGAGCACCAGGGTCCCTCTCTTACCTCTTGCCTCCATCCAGGTGGGACAGCCACATCCACTGCTCGGGGTCCACGTCTAAGCCATGAGAACAACCCTCAGGCAGCATTTTCAGGATGGCTTTTGCCATCTTTCTCCAGAGATGGCCCCCGTGGAAATTTCCAGCTCCTCAGCTGCTGCACGAGCTGCCACAGCCACGGTGGCTGCTGCAAGGACATCAGATTTGGGCTCAGATTCCCCCACTGAGTTTTGGGCAGTTGCTTGTGCCAGTTTAAGGTCACAGTCCTCATTTGCAATGCGGCTCATGGCTCGAACTCCAGCTGACATCAAAGAGTGGATTTTGATCTGTGAACGACCATGACAGCCCCGCTCCTTCGTGACAAGGCAGCTTGCAAAGCCAAGAAGGGAAGGTGACACAGCTGGGGACAGAGAGCTCTCTGTTGAGGGGACCTGGAAATCTTCCCAAAGCAGGGAGGTGATCCAAGTGGAGAAACTGCAAAACCTTTCTCTTGCAAAAACGTGAGTGATAGCCATGAGCAGCACTCCTCACTTCAACTGAGAGATCCAAGATATTCACCCCCCCCAAAAAAAATATTCCCAGCCATGGAGATGAAGGATAGGAAAAAAATCATTAATTGCCCCAGGGATGCCCCCCAAGGATATGGTCAGACATGGAGCTTGGCCAGCTAGATCAGCTCTCCTGGATCTGGAATGATCTCGCTGCAGAGAGGTACCATCAACAGAGAAGCCAAAAAATGAGCCCAGTGAACCCCCTCCCTCCCTCCCAGCTGGGTCAGCACAGAGCACCCGTATCACTGCGTGAGAGGCAGCTCTTTTGATGTCAACCATCCTGTTTTCCTCCTCTTTTCTAGCTAAACATCTAAATGGAAATTAACGCTGACCCTCAGAGAGAATATTTTCACTTCAAAAACCTCCAAAAGGGTGATTTCAAACGTTTCACATTTCCCTGGTTTTGAAGGAGGAGATTTGTGGAGATCAGCTCCAATTCTGATGTTGAAAACTTGGTAACTTCTGCAGGGAGGGAAGGGAAGGGTCAACTACAAACTCCTTCAGCATCTCTGCTTGATTTCTCCCCAAGCCTGCTCGGCTCCCTCGGTCCCTGCAGATGCTCCAGCCTGGGGTAAGGCAAATCCTGGTGAGGCAGAGCCAAAGTCCAGCAGCAGAGACAAGAGAAGAGCTGTTCTACATGGCCACAGCACAAAGGGTGAATCATCAGATCCACATTTCTATGGAAATGATAGAGCAGCTAAACAGGGGGCTGGAGCTGGCACACCTGGGACATGGCAAAGCAATGAAACCAGGGAGCATAATTAAAGCTAAATTACCCAAGGTTTTATTTATTATTTGTGGACTGCAACAGACACAAATAATAAAAAATGCAGCCTTTCAGCCAAAGTGTTTTCTGACCAGAATAATGGCTTTTTTTTTTGTCCCCTTGGACAAGTGATGGATAAAATCCAGGCAGCCCAGCTTACAGCATGCCACGGAGCAGCTCAGGGGAGAGCAGCCACTTGGAGGGCCACAGTAATACCTTGCAGCACTGAATTTCAGAGGTTTGGCCAAAAAAAATCCATGTTGTTTCCCCACTTCTTCACTCTCCCTCCCTGATCAAACACAAAGAAGTTACATGGATCTATTTTGGGTCACCTGGTGTTGATCCAAACACTTCATCGCTCAGCAGCAGGTTAAACTTCCAGAGTTTGCTTCTAACTCATGGGTCAGGAGAATTCAAATTTGCTACCATCTACCTGCTTTGCTCTTCAAATATAGACCTAGTAAGTGATGTGAAAACAACCATTAGTGCCTAATACCTACCAGGATATGTAGTAATTGAGAAGAGAAGAGTTTTTACAGAAAGAAGAGGAAAAAACCAACAAAAAAAAGAGGAAGTCAGAGCTATTGCAAACTAGGCTTTACCTATTAACTCTTGAAAATTGTCCAGACCATGACAAAAAGAAGCCAGAGCAGAGTGGGTGTTTGTTCTTTCTAAGTAACCATTGCTACATTATGCTAGTTTTTATGAATAATTGCAAGATGATGCTTCTGTACATGAATTTTTCCTAGCCTTTGTTCAAATATGGATTTTTGGATGTGGGGAGAAGCAATCCACCTTCCTTCCCTTGAAGAAACCACAATTATGAGGTTTTTTAGCCGCCTGGAAGAAGAAACTTAAAACAATTGCAGCAAAATGGTGCTGGGTGAAGGGAGGTTTGTGCTGGGTCTAACTCCAGCTGCTGCTGCAGTAACACACAATCAGCTTGGCCATTTTGTATTCTGATGCTGCTTTGGGACATATTCCCTTGTCATCCTATCATCCTGGGCCTGGAAATACCCCTGGAGCTGGCGAGCATGCCTATGTCCTCTTCTTCTTCATCTAGGTCTTCAAGACAGCAGAAAATCCAGCTTCTCTCTGAGCCCTGGGTCCAACCTGGTTGTGGTCCTAAGTCTGCCACAAAGTAATGGCTGGTTTGCTC
>NW_008631452.1:0-2415 GCF_000691845.1 Merops nubicus | reverse complement strand
TGAAGTACATCAACAAGTGAGGGAGAGAGGAGATCCTTGCCAGAAGCTGCCATTTGGTTCTCATCTTGCCCTGCCCTAATCCTTGTATTAGTAGATGGGAAACAAGAAGATGAACCAAAGCTGAACTGGGCCCCTCACTGCCAGAAGGACCTTGAGGGGCTGGAGTGTGGCCAGAGAAGGGCAACGGAGCTGCTGGGGAAGGGTCTAGAGCCCAAGTGTGGGGAGGAGCAGCTGAGGGAGCTGGGGGTGCTGAGCCTGGAGCAAAGGAGGCTCAGGGGAGACCTTCTGGCTCTGCACAGCTCCTGACAGGAGCCTGGAGCCAGGGGGGGGTCGGGCTCTGCTCCCAAGGAACAAGGGACAGGACAAGAAGAACCAGCCTCAAGTTGCCCCAGGGGAGGTTGAGGTTGGCCCTGAGGAACAATTTCTTCCCCTGGAGGGTTGCCCAGGGCTGTGCCAGGCTGCCCAGGGCAGTGGTGGAGTCCCCACCCCTGGAGGGGTTTCCAAGCCGTGGAGATGTGGGGTGAGGGACACGGGGCAGTGGGAACCTGGCAGAGCTGGGGGGTGGTTGGACTCCATGATCTGAAAGGTCTCTCCCAGCCAAACTGATTCTATAAATGAAACATTAGGACCAATGCTGCAGAATCAGAGGTGTAGCAGTTTTGTTATGGTCAGTGTGGCTGGAAGTTGGCTCAGAGGTGACTGCAGTCCCCAAGGACTCCATCCTATGGAGCATTTGAAGGGAAATATCTAAAACCAGGACTAGGAACCAGGGCTGCTTCCTCTTTGGTGCTTTCCAAAGCCTTGTGAGTGACAAGATCCTCCAGGACTTATCTCAAAATCATCACCCTCATTCTGATGAAAAAAAAAGGTATTGCAACTTTTCCATGAGGTTTTTAGAATTCAGTTTGAGTCTGCAATTTTGACAGCATCTCAGCACTCCTTTTTTTCTCTTCCTGGTGGTTTTCAGCTTTCTTAGTTGGAGACAAAAGATTACAAAATGCAATCTCTTTGCCCTTGCTCTCTAAGGTGTATGGACCTCCACTTCAGTGAAGAATCTTAGATGCAGTCTCCAGATTTCAGCTGAAATACTGTTGGATTTGTTATATTTTGGGTTACTAACACATTGATTTGCAGCCTGATATCTTGAGTGGCACCTTTTCTTGGAGGAGAAAACAAACCAGCCCTTCCTAGGGCAAAAGCATCAGCAGGCAAGGCACAGCTGGGGGTGGCTTAAAATACTGGGGTTAAAAGGTGAAAAAAAGGGAACAAAAGAAAGAGAAAATTAGGTGTACAAGGGGAAGCAGTAACATGGCAGCTGCCCTGAATGGATATGGCCCTGCTGACCCTTATCATTCATTTATGTTGGAGAACATGGATTGTCTATTATTCTGATGAGTCCAGCTCACAAAGTTTACCTCATCTTGCCCATCAATCTTTTCCCCTCCTGCCACCTCCCACAAATTGTCCACCTTTCTCCATCCCTCCCACTCCTTCTCCCTCTTCCAGCATGGAGACATGCTTCACTTGGCCACTGTGCTACTGGATGCATCTCCTGGGAGGTGGGACTGGTCCAGGTTCACCTGTGGCTTGCACCTAGAAAAGCTCCTATAGGGGAGTTGCATCAGCCAACTCATCCCTCCAGTGGGAATGGAGCACCAAGATCTGCAAAGCTCCTCAGAAACCCCACCCCCAGGCATTAAATCATCACCCAGGTCTCACTACCAGCTTCAAAAGTCTCATTCTGGTTCAGTTTTCTGTCAAGAGTGTAACCACTTGAATTTATGCAGATTATGCACTCCTGCCAGGTGTTTATTTTATATGCTTTTCTTCCCCCCTGCTATGCTACACAAGAAAAATGGGGTAATATTTGCTAATGAGGCAAGTGGGATATTTCTGGGCCCCTTTAACTTCCCAGGAATAAAATCTATTTTATTTTTAAAATTGCTGACCCTTTAAACCTCAACAGTGAGTTTATCTCGGGGACCCTTTTCTTAGTCAGCAAAAGGTTTTTCCTGAAGGAGTTATTTGTAATTCATTGGTACTGAAGCACCAGCCACACTCCTAAATAATTCCAATCCTTATAAAACACCATCTGGTATCACACACTGAGGGCTGTATGCTCTACTGGTGGAAATCAGGATGGCTCCACGGACTTGAACCAGCTCTGGTGGCTTTAGATCCTCCAGCTCCTGCAGGTTGTATTTGGGGGTATTTGGATTCAAGTGAGCAGCACGTCTCACATCCTCTGGGCTGATGAAGAAAACCCATCAGGAAGTTCTGAGCACAGGCAGAAGGGTTGATTTTGAAGCCACTCTAACTTGAGCTTAAGCTTGTTGCTGAATTAGGGAGCAGAGATGGATTTACATATGTTAAAGTCGATTGGCTGGGTGATATGGGAGATTATAGGGGTCAAAT
>NW_008631451.1:37886-42012 GCF_000691845.1 Merops nubicus | reverse complement strand
CCTTCCCTGCCTGTCCTTCCTAAAGAATTCCTAAAGAATTTCATTACAGTGGGTTTATTAACACAAGAGACTGAAGATGCCTGTTACTACATTAAGGGAGGGAGGGGCAACATGATGAAAGAAGACAGTAGCGGGCTAAATTAAACGGGAATTTGTGTGGTGGTGCCCTGAGAAGCAGAGCTGGGCAAGTCTCAGAGAGTGTGCAAAATCTACGTTTTTCCTTATACTACCTCCAGTCTCTACTGCACAGATTTCAAGCAGCCTCAAAGCGCCTCTCTTGTTGTGACCCAGACACAAAAATGTGTGTATGTGTGAAAAAAAAGGGGAAGGGAGAAGAAGAGCAGAAAGGAGGAAGAGCCCTGCACAAGGAAGTGCAGCACTGCATCCTGGAGAGGCACAGCTGGAAAGGGCTTTGCTTCAGAGCCATGTTGCTCACGTGCAGCCTTGCGCCACAGCCCTTCGCTCTGCCTCTCATGCTGGACACCTCCAGCGTACTAGTTTACCCTTGCAGACACATCCAGCTGGGATGTGACAGCTGCATCAGGCTTTACCTCGGAAGCACATTGCAAGGACTACCAAAGAGACTAAAAGGCAAATTTTCTCTTGGAATGGAGTGTGCAAAAACAAGCACATGGATTTTTTTCCAAACCCTACCATCTGGTAGATAAGCTTTGTCATTGGTGGCCTGAATGTTTCCGGTGGGAGTACTCATCCATCCTAATACGTCCCTTTCAGTAAACACAAAGAAGCTGACAGGGCAGAGGAAAATGCAACATTCAACTGCTCAGACCCTGGTGAACCCAGTTCTTGGATGTGGGAAGCACTTTGGTGTACATATTGTCATGTAGAGGGTAAGATTGTGACATTTGCCTGCCAGAGCCACAAAGTCAAAAAGTATGGCTGAGAATTCTGCCTCAGAATCCTACTAAGGTCTTGTGCTGAGTTTAAAAGTTAAACCAGACTGGCTTGATTTATTAAAGCAACAGGTACAATAGGTTCAGAATTGCCATCAATAAATGCACTAACTGCAAAAGGGAAAATCGAGCTTGAGTTAGTAATTCCCAGGTAACACCTGACAGGTTTGGAGGCACAAGCCTTTGTAACAGCATTAATATAAAACGGTCGTGCTGGGAAAAGGCATAGCAGAGATGGGAGGTGCAGTTCTTACCAAGAGGAGTCCCTGCCTTGGGAGGAGGAAGAGGAGCACAGCCCATCGACCAGCTCTCAGTCTTCTCGCCCTCCGTGCTGCGCCCAGAGAGGTATTCTCCCTCGTGACTTTTCATATCCCGATCCCATCTGTCCCTGCCTTCGAGACGATGTTTAGCATGATTTGGGTGGAGAGTTCAACATAGTCATGTTTAGCATGTACTCTGTTAGGCTCGTTACCGTACTTAGCGGAGCATACACTTTAATGTTAATTTTGCTGTTAATTAGGCAAAGGTCTTCACTCAGACACTACGGCCTTCAAGATTTATGTAATAGCTGTTTGCTTTTGCTGTTTTAGCTGAAACAGGACCGTCTTTTCTTCAAATAATTTTGCTGTTCAGCTGTTTGGCATGCCAGCTTAGTGGATCTCCACCCCCAGAGATAGTACAAGAATCTCATAGTCAAAAACATCTTAACCTTTCTCCTGAAATGCACCAAATTAGCCTATGTTCCTGTCTCACGGCAAGCTAGGCTGTTATCCAACATCACTCATGGAAGCTACTGCACTGCAATCCATGTATCTCCACCTTGTTTGTAGCAGAAATGAATGGGCTCTTCCACAACACAGCCTCTGCAGTCCAGGAGGAGAATTCCTCCAGCCCATCCATGGTGGTTCTAGCTCACAGGGCAGCAGGGAACAGGCAGTAAGTTGGGAGAGTATCTGTGCATCAGTACCATGCTCCCATCCACCATCCTTACTGACAGTGCTGTGGCCCCTTCCTCCTCCCAGCACTTCCTACACACATTCTGGGGCATCCTGGACCTGGGAAACACGGGGGTCACCACATGTGTGGAAGTGGTCTGCAGTGCCCAGGTCTAGGTCCAGTCACATAGCCGGAAAGAAGGGTGGTGCAAGCTGTCCCTCTCCCTCCAGGATGAACCAGAGTGAAGCCTGAGGACTGCTGTTATGAGACACTAAAGCCTGGCAGCTAATTAAAGCTGGGAAAAGACTCAAGAACAATTACAGCCCAGAAAATTATAATTCACGCTTTAATTTTCCAGTTGAAATAAGACAGTGAACCTCATTGCCAGTATCATCAAGGTCAGCAGTAAAAACATAGTCACCACATACTCTGATCAGGAACAGTGTAGGAGACCTCTGATTAAGGGAAAACCAACGAAAGACATGGGTAACAATACCCAGAACAAGGACTATAAAGTAATCAATGTTTACATTCTTGAGTGAATAATACCTGCACTTATCAAAGTTAGATGAAGAAAGACTTAAAAATAAATATTTAAGGGTCTGTTTCCTCAAAAATAATTTCAAAGTAGGATGAAAACACTGCTTGAACTATTTTTCCCTTTGCGCAAGATCATCAGAGTCACGTTAATCAATGGTCGCTTTTGTCAGGTTATGTAGTTATTATACCACTGCCCTTCAAATATATTTAAATGATTAGAACCTACCACAAGGAAAATGGTTAAAAAGCCTATGTCAAGTTTTGTGAAAAAAATAAACACCTTCATTAACCACATCAAAATCTGTCAAGAGTCTGCAAAACTAGTAACAGCATCGTAGCCTGGTAATTACACCTCCTGGGAGACACCACAGCCCACTCTCACAAACACCATCCCACAAGCCACTCCGCTTGCTGTACGGCAAGAAGTCACCTTTCACACACTTGTCAGTGAATGTGATGAAGGGCATTTGCTGGTTTAAGTTCCTCCAACTGTAGTCTAAATAGGTGAAATTATCATGGGGAAAGGAGAGATGGCCACAACCTTTCTTCTTTTTCTTTTGGTAGTAAAGAAGCTATCACAACTCATACATATAACAGCAGATTGTCTGGCAATCATATTTAAAAGTTGTAGTCCACAAACTTAACAGTGGACTTCACATAAAAACAGTGCTACAGATAAAGCTAAAGGACTGAATACAAACTTTGAAAACATTACTGAAGACTAATGTGTGGTGTTAAATGTTTAGACAAAATATACACAGAAAAACTACTTATGGATGGAAAAATCTCAGATTAAGTATTTGTGATAGCTACACCCACAGAAGTTATCAAAAATTATATGCTGAAACTTATATGGGGATCAAAACCATCTGCAGCCTCTTTGACAACATTTTTGAACAGTTCTGTAAACCAGCACAAAAATATTCTCTGTACTAAATAATTTTTTAAAATAGCCCCATACATAATTACGATAAGAACAGGCAATTTTTGTTTCTAGAATTGGTCATGTGAAATCCAGCTAAAAGGCAATCATACATTCCTGTGCTTGTGCACAAATACTATGTAAAAACATTTCAGTTGGATTTGGCTGCTTGCTTCATTCTGAGGAACATACTTCCATCTTAGGGCTCCTGCAAAATTGTTAGAATGAGTCATCTTAAAGTAAACAAACCTACAAACCCAACATTAAATGTAGATTTTCGTAGGAGCTTTTAGAGATGACTGAAGGCACAGTAAATCCATTCTGAAGTAACTTATCATGACTAACCATTTGTTTTTCCAGACTGCAATAAGAAAAACAAAATTAAAAACTCCCTGAAAACCTTCCCAGTATTTTCAGAGATGTGGCTGGAGGACTGGTTAGGGTGGTGGGAGTTCCACAGAGACTAGAGAGTTGCTGTCCTGGGCTGCTGTAACTGAGGTAGTGCAGATACCTGAGCTGGCTCCTCCATACCATCAGCCTGCAGACCAGTAACTATTCCCTTTGTTAGCACCTTAGTATGAAAACTGGAAGTGAAAAGTGTCCTTCCAAGGGTCTGCAACATGAGGCTATAGGACTATAGCACCCTTCAGGAAGAGCAGTGTGGCTCTCCATGTATTATCCCTAGCTTTTGAGGGCAGAGCCTTTGAAGAGCATACATGAATACTGCCTGCAGAAATACTGTAGGTGAACAGTAAAGCAAATTATTACCATAACTTCAGCAAGATTCATAAGAGTTTTTTCTTCAAACAGATAT
>NW_008631451.1:0-37855 GCF_000691845.1 Merops nubicus | reverse complement strand
AATGCCTTTAAAGGAGGTTGATGGGATTCCATTTCTGAAATAACCTAGCTGAGAGTTAAGTCTTTAACAGGATGCTGGATGCATCTCAAATGAATGTATTAACTTCAGGATTACAAACCCCATATGCCATTATATCTCTAGACTAATTTATTTTAAAACATGAACTAGGCATCAGACTACCAAAACTCTGACACTCCCAAGTCAAGAGTGACTTCATCTCTCTGCAAATGTGGACATCCACCTGACAAGAACAATAACTGTTTATTTTGCAAATGGAATGGCTATTATGAAAAAAATCTACCCCATAATGCTTGGAATATGTTTCAGAGTTCCTAAATTCAAGGCCAAATTTTAAGGCTGGCTCATGAGCAGATTCTGTAACATATAAAAAGAAAACACAAAAGCCCAAACATTCCTGAAGGAAAAAGTTGCATGACAACGTCCACTGCTCTGGGTCCTTGGACATGACTGCTCCATGTGAGCGGCTGGAGGAGTATTTTCGGTTTCAGGCTTGTTCCAGAGGACCCAATTTCATCGCAGTTCTGCTGTATGTCATCACCTCATCCTGCCACAAAGCAAAAATGCTCCAAGGTAGGGAGCCCCTACAGCGTTCATACCAATGGCTGTGTCTCCTCTGTACTTGGGTGCCCAGGGGACTCCTGAGAAGGAGAAAACCGCCATAGATCATGGAGTTCATATGAAGACGTGACCCTCCGCTACTCCTGATCAATTAATTGTCACTTCTCTCAAAATCAGCAATCAGGATGCTTTCTTCCAAAGCAGGAACATCAGAATTAATCTGTGGCAAGTAAGTGTTTCTGATCCACAGTATCCGGCTGAAGAGTCGGTTGTTCTGTTTGTACAGGCACCACAGGAAAAGGGAAATGGCAGCCAGCATCACCAACGTCATGAGAACAGCCACAGCCACAAGCCCATGGTATGATGCTGAAAGGGAAGGGCAGAAATTGGTATTAAGCAAATACAGCTAAAATTATACATAATTCTAAACAAAAACACATAGATGTTTTATGGAAAATCTAGTATTACTCCTTATATGTCACACATTTTAAATTACAGGTTTAACAGTGAAAAATGTTACTTCACAAAATACTGGCTCAGAATCTGTTACTACTACTTATAAAAAAAATAGAAGAAACTTACATTTTTCAGAGAATTCTGTTGCATCAATGTCTGAAATAGAATTCAGAATGGTCATAAAATTACCTACAGAGCTAACAGAAGTTACTATATATACTCACAGTAAGACTGATACTGAGAAGACAATCTAACTAAAACCATACAAGAGCAGGCTGTTGTTTAACTTTACTCTTGTCAATGGGGTTCCAACTGGCCAAGTTAAATGTGACATAACTTGTTATCTAAAATACCTTATATTTGGCAGAATATATTAACCATTTGGGCATGAACGAGCAGCAGTATTTATGCACTTTTTACAGTACAAATGCATGAGCAGAACTCTGCAGCAGTAGATTAATCCAGCTATTGTCTCCAATAAGAAAAAACTAAGAGCAAGTAAGCAAGGAACAAAGAACATGTAAAACAATGGTTATCAAGACATAACTTCCTTCTTTTATGGAAGCACATACCTGCATCCATTTTACATACAAATCCCTTTTTTTCTCTGCATGGAGATAATTGCCAGACTCCATCTGCGATCCTCAGGCTGATACAGAAATTCCCTTTGAGATGATCAAATTCAGGTTCCCTGATGCCCCAGTTAGAATAATTTAAAGGAGAACCATCAAACCACGAGACAGTCTCATCTAAGGGCAGAAAAATTTATAAATCATTATAAAATACCACAGTATTTTTAGTATAAATATCTCTCTTTCAGTTGGACTTACCCTCACATTAAAAAAATACTGTATTAGGGAATGCCAGTATTTTGGCTGTTTGGCCAATATATTATTTTTTATTTTTCTTGAAGGATTTAAAAACATCCTATGTTGTTGACACAGAAGTCAGTCTGTAGGGCTTCTTTGAGAAGAAAATAATGTCATTCACATGCATGCATACATACTGAGTATTCAGATTTATAATAGGTAATCACCACACAAAGCTTGACTGGTTTTACTACATCATAAACAGGTAATAAGCAGAAAAAAAAATAAATCTCAAAAGATAACAGTATTTCGGAAGATGATTAGACTAGCATTAAAATAACCAAAAAACAAAACAGTCTCACATTCAGTCCTCTTCCACCCAAAACTTACTGTCCGTAACGAGCAGGATGTTCAACCAAACCATCTGCACAGAATAACCAAAATTGTGCAATTCTTCCAAAATGAAGGCATTTTCATCTTCATCTTGAATAGTTAGAAGATTTGATCCTGCATATTAAATACAGAACAACTTTTCAAACGTTTTCCACACCATTAAAATTTAACATCGTGTTTCAAAAAGTTAGTATTACAAGCCTTAATTAAAAAGCTGGAGAAGTCTGGTTACACACGTTCTCAAGCTTGCAAGCTACGTGAAAATGCTCAAGCTGATATAAAACTGTTCTCACATGATTTTAAAACAGGTTTGTAGGGGAAAATATTAAGTTATTCCAGAAGTCAGTATTTTTACATGGAAAGAAATATTTTTTAGACAGATGTTGCCTTCGATTTCATAGTTGTCTTGTGAGCTCCAGTATCATTATCTTGAACTAGAGAAAACACATGCCATGATTTCAGTCATTTCAGAAAATATGGAGTTTTTTTGAGATATCATGATGACATTTTGTAGCTACAACATAATCACTTACCTTGACTTTTACAGACTTCATATGCAGTATCAAAATTTGTGCCCTGCAGAACTGTGGAAAAGCTGTAGCAACTGTTTTTGAATTTGATCCAGGGAACAGTCTTCTCTGAACATAAGCCTTTATAGGCAGTGGGTTTCTTTTCTGTGATAAAAATAACTGCACAGCTTTATTGGCACAACAACATACACATTAATATAACATTCCATGCGCTGTTTTGGAGTAATGCTAATAAGCATTATGCCTCTATTTTTCAAAGTGAAAACCTAGTGGTTGTACATATTTGTATTAGAAGAGTAAAGCTGATTTCATTTCTGATCAAAAATCTTACTGGATTGCAACAGCAATATCAGGATAATCTAAATGGTACTGATGTGCAGAGGGAGTTCTGAGCAAACCGTGGGCACTTCAGAGCACTCTGGGCTGCTCAGCATCTCCCAGAGGGCTGGGGATTTCCAAGGATTGCAGAGTTTCTCTCCACTAAACCACAAAGAATGTCATGCCAAGTACCATGGCACAGAGGAGAGCTTCCCACTAGTAAGCAGCAGCCAGCCTCTCTGGTGTGCAATGTGCTGTAGCAAAGAGTCCCTCTGACTCAGGACAGCAATACAAGCCCACTCTGCGATACCCAGAACCACTTTTATGCAGAGCTGTAGATTCAGCTCCAGTATTTGTGGTCTCACATGAATCTTACTTTGCTACAAAACACAATTTTAAAAAATTAAGTAAACCTTGGGCTGTATATGATTACATAACTTGAAAAACAGAATAGAAAACCTGTCGACTTCACTACAAAAACCACACTAGAGAATAATTTTTGTCTTGAAGGACTCCAAAAAAGCTTTCTGCTCAACAGGTCCAAAAGCTATAACAAGCTGTAGGTGAACCCATGGTGATCAACACTACCCAACAGGAACTATTTTGAGAACTGGATGCTGCCAAAGACTCTTGGCTGAATTCTGAATTCAAGTGAAGCCCAGTTAATTGACAGAGTATTGCAGGAAGAACAACATAGTTTTGGATACTTAAAAAAAAGAGTTGCAAGATCTTCTATGTGCAATCAGTGAAGATGTGATTCTAATTTTTCACTTTGCTCTAAATGCTTCCCTTCTCCCATCCCACAGTTAATTGCAGCAAACTGAATTTATTTCCCTTCGAGATAGGTTATTAACAGTCATCACTCTTCACAGATAATACAGTGTTCACTGAAGAGACAGAGTAAGTAATTTTCCTGTTTCTTTTTTATTATGAAAGTTCTCTTTCCATTCTCCTGTGGACCAGACCTGACGGCAAATATTTCATAGGGAAAAAATAGTTCCGCAAATAGGACTTACAGCAAAGAAATGACAGAATTCTGCTTCCGTTTTGAGTAATACCATCATCATTGTTTAACCTTAAATTAATTAACTTCATTTCATATACTTCCACTGTCTATATGCACATTTGTACTGGCAAAGATTTAATACAAAACCTCACTCTCACTTACTAGGTGGCACATGGCAAACTGCTCCTTGCAGAAGTCGTTCGCAGTTAGCGCTTTTCCAGTGCCCCGAAGTGTCCATGTAAACACAGCTGCCAAAGGCCTGGGACTCGTCATCTTCCCAGAAGGTAAACAGAGACCTAGACCCATCTGACCATTCAAAGTGAAGCCCGTTCTGCCAAAACAAATTTCAGATTATTTTTCCGTTATGCTTTAGCACCATCCAAGTTCATCTTTTCCTGATGGCATCCTCGCCAGGTATTTCAGTATGTCTTTCACACCTCTAAGGCTGGGTAGATCCAGAAGGAAACTGCATCTAACCCACTTTTTTCATCAAGTGATTATTTGGGCCATTGACCAACTACAAATGAAACCACCTAATTTCCATGTTGACACCACAAGAGATTTTTGGTGCGTTTTTAAGTATTTTCTATGGCTTTTAGGTTCAGTAATCATTGCACCATACTGGCTTTCATTAGGTTTATACATTACATTGCAAAAAACCAGTTAGGGCTCAAGCTTTCCAGGGTTTCCTTTTCAGATGTAAACTTCCTGCGACTCCAAATGAATTACACAATTCATTAGCTTGTAAGTGGAGAAACTGCTTTGCAGCATCACGTTGATGGCCAGGGAGTCCACTACATACATCTGGAGTGAAGAGGCCGATCCAGTGGTCGTAGCCCAGCCGATTCACGACGACCGTCAGGAACGCCTGCTGATACTGGTCTGTGACGCTGACCAGCTCCGCACCACTGGCCGTGCAGGCTTTCAAAGCTGAAGACCATGTAAAATTCCCACGTATTAGTTTATACATTCTGTTTCCATACTCTAGTGTATCTGGCACAGGGCGCATTTCAGAGGCATTGCTGACATGTCTGGATTTGTCTGTTACAAACAGAAAGAAAGGATTTTTTTTTTTTTTAACAGCTTGAACATAGCAGAACAGCTCCTAAAAAATCACAACTATCCTTAAAAACAAATCTACGAAGTGTAAATTCCTTCGCCTCAGGAAGGCAGTGTGAACTTTAAAAATCAAAATAGGACTACTATAACAATATCTGAAATTCTGTCACAGCACGAAACTCAGCAGAGGAGTGAATGACTTTTAATGTTTAACAAAAGAAAAGAAAACCTGGTTGGAGTTAGTTCCACTGACTGGGTCTTTTTAGGTCAGTAAGAAATCGTCTGGGATCTGGGCATATGTGAGCTGCAGAGTGCTCTTATCCCAGATACTTGGCGTGTAATTTAGATTTCCTCTTTTTTTGACTCATTATTTTTTAACAACTTCCAAGGTCAGTTTACAGCACAAAGCCTGGCCTCACAGATAATTGTACTGGCACAACTGAGAGGATGACAAACTGTGGCTCATGGTCCAAGTGCATGCTTGGGAGCTTCTCAAGCTTATTTTTGCTACCCATGAGCAAATGTAGGGAAGATCAGAGTACTGGGACTTAAAGAGAAATCCTCTGTGTGCAGAGACTTAAATCTCATTTTGATGATAAACTAACATAGCAATGTCCCAAAAAATGAGAGGAAAAAGCAGATTTTTTTAGATTTAAGAAATAAAGAGAGTCTCCCATTATAAAACAAAACAAAAAACTGGAGAGAGAGATCATCTCAGACCTCAGCCTAGTCTGTGATTCTGCTGCGCTCATTTTTCTACAGGAGGCAAATGCCTTTGCTAATTTGTATGAATGTCCACAGTATACTACAAATAAGATTATAAGAATAAAACAATGCCCCAGTTTTAATCCTTTTTGTCAGGCTGAATTAATTACTTCTGTCTGAAAAACTTCTCTGTGATTACGAAATGAAGTGGCTGCATTGCTACAAGGTGGAGTGGTTTTCAGCTTAGTTCCCTTTGTGACTAAGAGACAAGGAGTGTTAACAAGCTTCTTAAAATACTAAATCAATTTATTATTTGTCACTCACAAAGAGTTTAAAATTAGAAATTTCTGAGCAAGAAAAAGTTCTGCTCTTGAGAAGCACTCTATTTTGTTCCAGCTTTCAGTGTGTGCCAATACTTAAAGACAGGAAATGCAGTAAAATGCTGACACAGTCCTAACTCAAATATCACGAAGAGATCAGAGCCCTGCCCAGATCTCCTGCTGGTTTATTTCATTTCAGTCTCCTACAGAACATAATTCAAAAAAAGGGGAGATAGGCTACAGACAGGATGGCAGAAGTAAAGCACCAGCTCATCTTTCCAGCAACTGACAGATTTGTTTGGACATTTGAGCAAAGTTAGCAGTTCGCTACTACCAGCAAGAGGCTGTCTCAAGTCTCCCTTCCTTGCTTCTCAGCTCTTCCAGCTGCATAATCACATACACAGGTCTGGTGTTTGCCTGACCCTGCCCTGAGCCAAAACAGCCTGGAAAAGCTGCACAAAACTAAACTGATTAGGGGAAAAAATATAAATAAAGGGGGCGGGGGCGGGGAAGAGAAATGTTTTCTGCTGAATAGGAATCTGAACTGATAGTTTGGGAGAGTGCCATGGGTGTCACACTTGGGAGGCAGGACTGGCCCCATCACCCCAGAAGCACCCTGCTGCACATGGGGCGGGTGGGCAGCATTGGGCCCTGGGCACAGTGTGGCCACCATGGCCCTGTGATGTTTAGCTGGGGCCCATGGGCCAATCTCACATCACCTGGATAGGAAACATGGGTAGGGTCCTGAGCACCCACTGCACCCCAGTACCCCTAGGTGCCCTACGGCGTGCCCTCCTCCCTTCTTAACACCTTTTCCATCTGTCTGAGGCAGCAGCGAGGGGTTATAATACCTCTCAGTCAGGAGGTAAACAAAACAAACCAGCAGGAAAATGCATTCAGTTCTTTTTTTCTACACTATGTGCAGGATTACGCCAGCACTCACCACAACTGTAGTTCATAATAAATTATGTCAAATATAGCTATGGTTTGCTAGAGCCACATGTGAGCACTGCCCAAAGCTCCTATTTGTCTATTCTGCTTCTCCCTCTCCCTTGCTTCCCAGGCAGACAGCAGGAAAGTATGGTCTCTTTAGTCCCAGGGCTTAACTGGGAGGTGATATATAAAGTTGAGCCCTATAAAACCACCCCCACAGTAAGCACAGCACCCAAGGACACTCCTCACAGGCTCCAGTTACAGCCCTTCCTTTGCTCCAGGGTTAATAATTTGCTGCTGGCCTATTTTGGGAACGTGCTCTGGCAGCTTCCCTCTGGCTGAGCTGCAGCAGAAGCCAGCTGAGCGCCCGGGGGATGCCAGCGGCTCCGATCCGAGGGGTAACACGGGGATGGGACTTGAGGAACCCAAACAATGCACGCTCCCCACAACAGGTTTGCACTTCTGGCACGGGCACTTCATGGTAACAGAATCAGAGGAGCGTGAAAAGAAAAGCCAAACTCTGCCTGATCAGCCGGTCAGTACGCACTATTCACAGAGGTACATGTCCCAGCCTACTCTCTTCTGATATTGCCAGTCCCACTCACCCTCCCACAAAAACACATAAAAATAATTTTAAAAAATATTTTCATCAAAATTACCCTCAGTTTTGACTTTTGTAATGTCATGCAGTTATTCTGCTGCCATGACAGAAAACATGAAACTTCATCTCTGTTCCTAAGATATGCAACAGAAAGCTGAGTTAGGAAGAAAACTGAGAACGTAGTTCTAGAAATTCCATTTACATCAGAGCTATCGATTTTTAAATAGTGTAGAGCTAGTATGTCTAAATATTGAAGTTAAAAACTATCCTAGAAATCTTTCATGTTCCTGTTTTTTTAACAAGCACCTTCTAGATGAAACTAAAGTAAGATGAAACCAATAGAGTAAGAAAAGATAACAGAAGCAAAGCAACCAAAAATCTTACCCTGAGTCTTTTGGCAAACAAATCCATAATTTTTCTGACAGTTTTCTAAGTACCATTTTCCCGTAAAATAAAAATTAGGGTTATTTGATACCAATGTACACAGTGGAAGTTGTTCTTGAATATCTGCTCTGTTATAATGCTGACTCTGCAAAGAACCCAGAACTTTACATTAGTTTAAAATCACTTTGTGTAAAAACAATGCATAATTATTACGTAAAATTTGGAAGAATAATTACCTGAAAGTCACTATTATAAATATTTAGGTAGAACAATGAACACTCCCATAAACACAATTTGAAATAATAACCTCATAATAAAATAGTCACAAGCATTCACTGAACAAATTAACTGCAAAGTACAATATGGACTAATGTGGTGTAAAACGATGTATTAAAATAAGAAACTCATAATCTTTTTCCTCAGCTTTGCTCAGACCCAGCATATGATACTAACTGTATAATTCAAACTCTGATACTTAAAAGCATTGTAAGAGAATGTGACTACAGCCACAAATTACTTCAATAACTGTCTCAATAGTGCCTTTTTTGCTACTTCTAGTTATGCCCATGAATCTACACCCACAGTAGTAGTTTGAAGTTGCAAAAATTATGAGAGACCAAGTTGCTGTAACAAATTGGGCCTTGTCTTTATGGCAGTCATGACTATTATGGATAAAACAACTTCACACTGTCCTTAAATCCCCTGGAAATACTCACATGCAATACTTCAACTGGAGACCAGTTGGAATACATTGAAGGCTTTTCATTAATCCATTTTTCATAATCATCACTCTGTAAACCTATCCAAACACTAGTCTTCCATCCAAATAGATTCATTGTTATGAAAGCTGGAAAGTGAAACAGGAATAAAATATAGTTACCTGGTAGCTACTTAGGGATAGATGAAGTCTTTTCCAACACACTAAAGCACTGAAAAATTTAATTACTGATAAATAACATAAGTTACTAGGAAGTAAGAACATGAGCACCATTTCAGGGTCATCTAACTACAAATTCACTTAAACTGATTAAATTTCAGTTGGATTAGGATCTAGTCCATTAACGAATAAGTCTTCCAGAAATGTTCGCAGCAGCTTGAATAGCATAAGTATTAGTTCAGGGCACTCTTGAAAAAGCTTTGCTCAGAAAGTGACTGTGCTCTAGGTCCTTCACCAGCTTAGTTGCCCTTTTCTGAACCAGTACTTCCAGTACCTCTATGTCTTGTATTCAGATGCCTAAAATTGAACAGAGTACTTGAGGTGTGACCTCACCAATGCTGAGTACAAGGGGACGATCATTTCCCTAGTTCTGCTGGCTACTAATATAAAATAAAAAAGATATTGCTTTTATTACAGTGTGATTTCATCAGGTAGAAATTTAACATAGCAAATTTTTTAATGGGTATTCCATTATATTTTTGTATTTCTAATGCATGGTGGTAAGCACACAAAATATTGTAATTACTTCTCAAAACATACCCATACTGCTCAGTGAATATTAGAATCTTTGCATTCTGGGAAACTGAGAAAGAGAAACACTAAAAGCAGTGTAACCATGAGTAGGATCTGAATAATCTTTTTTTCTAAATCTGCATCCAAGATGAAACTTCATCCTAGTAAAGATGAAATTTTATTTACTTAACAATCTTTTCAGTACTCTACCTTGCTCTAGTTCATCTTCAAGGGAAGCAAGTGACCCCTCATAGCTATTGCAGATCTCTTGTGCAGAGTACCAGTCTTTCAGATGCTCTGGATCCTTTGGAATTTGTATTAAAAAGCACTGTTTTAAAAAAAAAAGAAAGTGCTTATTTTGTTAAAGAAAATATTTCTCATTCACTAAGAGTGATCGCTGAAACATTTCACATGCTGTTACTGAATATGAAATAGTTTCTATCCTGCAATGGACCTCTCCAACATGCGTGGTATCAGCTTTCAGCTGCGATCAGGCTTGGATTCAAATCCATTGTTTAAAGGAAAACACAATCTGGGTTACATTTATCCTTGTAGTCACTGCAGTTCAGTGCTGGGATAAATCCAGCCACATCAATGCATGTTGCTATTAAGGAACATATGCATTCAAGAGGAGCCTGATGAAATAATTGTCTTTCAACCTTCAATTGGAAATAGACTTGGATGAACCCTATTTGAAACAGCATCTTTTGGAGGACTGCAGCAGCTACAGATCCATTTAGTACAATAAGGGGTCAGAGATCTGGCGTGAGACTCTTAGAATTGTCGTAAGTGGAAAAGAGAGGATGGAGCAGGCTTTTTACAGCAAATGCACTAATACACTTAGATAACTTTTGCATACATGAGTATTCACTTCCTTGAACTAAAGTAAAATTTTTGACACCTTTAGACAACTTCTGTGCTCAAAGCTACTTAAAAGCTGTAAAACTTTGTACCACTATATCAGTAGTTACAAACCTAAGGGCTTTTCCAAATGGAAGAAAATCTTCTGATATTGAATAATCTTTAAGAATTCCAATTTCTGTCATAAATATGGAAAGCATTTTGAATAATCAAAAAGCAGAAAAAAATGTTTTACTTTGGATCCAAAGTGCAACCAGCCTTTTGGACATACTCCTTGTTGGTTCTCGTCTTTTGGAATCTCTTTCTCTATTTTCCACGCCAAATTACGTTTACAAATACAGGGAAGAGAGACTGTACAGTTTTCATCACCCCAAAGTCCTGTGTAAAATGAAAAAACACAGTTCAATACTGGCTTGAAAATTGGAAAGGGTTATTTTCTTAGCTAGCTTAGATATTGTTAAGAAGGGTACCTCTTAGTGTTTGAGTAATGATGAGATTCTACATCAAATACATTTGGACAGTCCATAGGGTTCATAAATTTATTCACAGTTTGATTTAATTAAGTTAAACCAATTCCTCTACACTGAGATATATAACATATGCCTGCATCATCATGTATTTTAAAAAATATTAGTTAAGCATAAAAAAGGAAATGTATAGAAATGATGCCTTCCAGATAAAATAGTTTGACTTCCTTACATTGAAAATTTTTGGCAAGATCCAATTACTGACATAAAACACTGACCTGCTTAGGAAGAAAATACATTTTTCAGTGCACTCAACATGTTGACCAGTTCCCATCTGCTGGCCAGCTGAGGGGGGAGGGTGGGTGTCTCTTCCTTTTATTCCATACTAACTATAGTAACACCAAACTCAAGCATTCGAAAGTCATGAATCAAAACCACTAGATTATTTGTGGAAAAAAGAAGCTTTTAATATTTTCAGATTTGGCTTTTGAGGCTGAGATTACAAGACTGAAGCTGGATTATTTTCTTTCTCTTCCCAAATACAAAGCTGGATATTTTTTCTTTCCATGGAACCTGAGATGTTTACTTTATCATATGACTTGCGGATCTTCAGAAAATAGAGACTGTGAGATGACAGAAATCACTGGAACCAGCAGCCCTATAAATTATTTTTTTTATTACTGTAGTAAAATATAGAGCTATGTGATGATGTAAAGGCTAGCACTAAAAACACAGTACCCAAAAATCCCTCAGCAAATTGGCTTTGGGATCATAAATAAGATAGAAACCTGAATATTTAAAGTTGTGTGCTGATAGAAAAAGAGTTTATAAATGTAGGAAAAATTGTGCTCAGTCCATCTAGCTCATTTGGTTATGAGAAAAATAACTGTGAAAACCAGCAATGCATTAACATTTTTCCTGTGCCACTTAACAGATTCTCAAGTAAAACTAAAGTATCGGTATTGCCGGGATATTTGTATTTTGACATTAGAGAACTGGAACTGTTAATATACTTTTAAATCCCTACAACTTAGTTGCAGAGCATACTAATGATTTTTCACTATTCTTTTCTTAACCATAAAAGTTGTTATGCAAATTATAACCATGTAACAAGACTTTGATATGGACTGCATTTCTTGAGAGCAATTAAAAGAAATATAACTCCTTTGGCCAACAATGGAATCAAGCCACAAGTCCTGCAGCAGAAAGAAACATAAAATAAACCTGTTTGTGATGAAATGAAGCCACATCTTCTTCCTGGTTTCTGTGGATCTCTTTCCCATCCTTCATTCCAGTTCTGGTATGTTACTGGTGATTCATCTCTCCAGCTGCACAAAAATGTTAAGAGTGTGGTTACACCTTTTGCTATCCTTACCTAAAAATACACCTTTCATTTAAAGTGTCTGTAAGGAGATACAAGGTAGAAAGTGCTCCTTTATTAATTGTGCACTGAAAAACAACAGACAACCAACAAGGCTGATACTAACATCTTTGGCTTTTATCTTTTATAACCCTTTTAGAAGAAATACTGTAACATGGAGATACTTGATTATCTTGAAGGTCTCTTCCAACTGAAATGATTCTATGATAAATGAAGGTTAATATATTATGAATGTTATTTACATGAGAATCAAAGTTGTCTCCTGAACATGCCACTCAGTCATCAAACTATTTTAGGCTCCCAGGGTGAACAGAAGCTCCTAAACAAGGTGTGCCAAGTACAACTCAGAGCAGCTGAAGTGTAGGTATTCTTACCGAAATTCAGCACTGAGGTTTTCTGCATGCAATCCAATCCACCAGTGAACGTCACTACTCGAGAGCTATAAAAAAAAAGTTTTGCCATATGGTTAGCTACAAAGCATTAACAAACTCCTGAAGTCAGGCTCTGTATTCAGACAAATAGCATCTCCACTGGGTTCCACTGGGAAGAACAGGTGTTAAATCCTGCCCATGTTAATTTATGCCACTTCAGTAAGGTGATTCACGTAAGCTGAGCATGATTTAGCCTCTAGTTTCTACTAGATTGCTAATGTATCTTCTGTTAACTAGGAATTTACAGTTTTAGGAATTTACAGCCTATCTGGCTTGAAAAGGACTATGGTCTTATGAAAGAGTTTGGTTTTCCTCAAGTTCTAAAACAAAACAGTGAATATTTCCTTTTAGCATTAATATACTACTTGTCCTTCATGTTTCCAAAATGTTTTCTACAAACATTTACTGACTTTGCATAGTCATACAAGAGATTCCTATAGACGCTTTCCAGACTGATTGTTGTTCTCATGAAAGGGTCTGGACCTCCACTCCTAAAAGGCACAGTATTAAGGAAAAGTCACAGAAATAATGTGATTCAACCAGCCATTTATTATTGCTGTGCTGACTTGATTCTACCTTAAACTATGAATGGGCTTCACTTCAGGTTTAGCTACTCAGTAGTCACAGTTTTGGAGTCTTTGGAAAAAGAATCAATGACAACAACAATTTCTGAATGTGCAAGACACTGGAAAAGTCATCCCGTCTCTGAGAGGCATTTATTTTTTTCTAGAAACAATTGAAGCGCAACATGTGTTGTGGCAGCCCCACTGTCCTTGGATTTCACCCACTTACAGCTTATAAACCAATATCAAATGAAAAAAAAAATAGACATTTCAGACAAATCAGAAACTCAGGAATGCTGTCTGATTTGGTATTACCTGGCACATGAGTTCAGATTTCTAATCACAGCACTCAGCCTACACATCACCATTTTTAAAGAAAAAGTGAAAAACTGATCTCAAATTCCATGCTAAATAATTTTGACCAAGTTTTCTAATGACATACGCAAAGTCTGTTTGGACTGCTGTTTATTATTTTAGTGATTAACACCCTTAGTCCTGCTTCCTCAGGAGATCTTGTACAATCATTTAGGGACACACTTGGCTGTACTGGGAAAACTTAACCAAAGGAGCAGGCTTTAAAACAGCTGCATATCTCACATTGCAAGACAAAACTTCAAGGAAGTTAACCTGATTTCCAAGTTCAAGGTTGTCCACCACATGTGAAATAAACCTTTCTCTTTACCCCTAATTACTTTCATAACGTTGGGATAGGAAGCTGGTTTTGCTCCTCTTGGGTCTTTTGAGGCAGAGTACTCATTAGCAGAGATGATTCTGCAGATTCTGTAACGTTACTGACTTCTTTAGCTAAATAGGAGGGATGTGAGACATTAGTACAGGAAGAGAATTATTTCCAAAGTAAAATGTCTTTTAGATTCTACCTCGAGCAACAGGCAGCTAGATATTCTAGATATCAGTACAGGTTAGGAGATGCTCTGCTAGAGAGCAGCTCTGTGAAGAGGGACCTTGGAGTCCTGGTGGACAACAAGTTGTCCGTGGGACAGCAGTGTGCCCTTGTGGCCAGGAGGGCCAATGGTATCCTGGGTTGCATTAAGAAAAGTGTATGCAGCAGAACAAGGGAGGTCCTGCTCCCCCTATACTCTGCCCTGGTGAGACCTCACCTGGAGCATTGTGTCCAGTTCTGGGCTCCCCATTTCAAGAGGGACAGAGATCTACTCGAGAGAGTCCATCGAATGGCTACGAGGATGACTGGGGGACTGGAACACCTGCCATATGAGGAGAGACTTGGGGATTTTTAGTCTGGAAAGAGAAGACTTAGGGGGGATCTAATTAATGTGTATAAATATATCAGGGCAACCTCTTCTCACTTATGACCTGTGATAGGAGAAGGGGCAATGGTCACAAGCCACCCCAGCATGAGGAAGAACTTCTTTAGTGTAAGAGTTCCAGAGCACTGGAACAGGCTCCCCAGGGAGGTTGTAGAGTCTCCTTCCTTGGAGGCTTTTAAGAGCCATCTGGATGCGTTCCTGTGTGACCTGCCCTAGAATAGATGGTCCTGCTCTGGCAAGAGGGTTGCACTCGATGATCTCTGGAGGTCCCTTCCAACCCCTAACATTCTGTGATTCTGTGATTCCAAAAGATGAAGCAGAAAATAGCCCGTTACCACCTGAGGGTTTATTTTTTCAAAGGGGTAGTTTTTGTTACCTTCTTAATTTTGTTTTGAATAAAGGCTTGTTCACCAGAAGAATTTATTGTTGCCATTCCACTGCGAAGCCAGCCACAGACAAACTCGTACATTTCCCAGTCCGTAGGACTGACATGGAAAAGATATTCTGCTCCTTGGTAATATGACCAAGGCAGTTCTAGAAAACAAGCAAAAGAGTCAGTGGTGTGCAGGAGTAAAAATTCAAAAATTCAAGTCCCATTCTTCATTACCCCCACTGCCCAACTTCAACCGCATGTCAGGGGAAAAATATGCCACAACTATTTTATTCTACAGACAACTATATATTCTGCACGACAGTGCAGAACTGTATTTAACATACCAATTTCTGAGGAAAAAAAATGCACTATGAACTATGAGTAAATTTTAATTCTATCCTGTAGTAATGCTGTAGTATTGAGACTTGCCCAGCCTTTGCAAAAGAGCAGTTTTAATGTGATGGAGAGATTATCAAACTCCTGTGCTCATTACTGGCAACGTTTCTTTACCTAACTGAAGTAGTATCTGATGTTTCAGGGTTGCTAAGCAAAAGAGTGGCATATTTTGATCTGTAGCAACAAGTTCCTACAGAATTACTTAATGAAAAATTTTAATGCAAAACATTTTAGTTATTTTATTTTTACTAACGGCTTAAATTTTATTTCCAAGTTAGAATGTCTCAAGACGTGAAAAAAAAAGTTTTCATACCAGCTATGTACCAATCTGGATTCTTTGGTTTAACACCTGCAAAAATACATAAATAAATTAAAATATTGCTGATAAAGAATGAAAAGAGAGTTTTCACTGAAATTGCTTTCTCCATGTGGTAAGGATTTAATAAAAATCATGAAGACTATTGCTATTTCTGTTCAGGGACAAAAAGAGGAGTTAAACATAGAATAAAATAAAATAATTGCCACACTTGCTAAACAGCAATTTTAGTGACCTTTCTAAATAACAACTCTGATTAACTCCTGCTAACTAACTGCTAATCATTGCTATCTATTTTTAAACTGACTGCACATATTAGACCTGTTAACTGGCCACCAACCCTAACGGCCTATAGCTTTGCCATGGTTTCCTGCAGAAGGTCAACGAGAACTCCAGATGTGGCTAAAAAGCAGGCTTTTATGTATTTTTTTTTCCCCATGTCTCTCCTGAAGAGCAAGCAATGGGTATAACAGACAGTGTATGTTAATTAACATTTCACCTTTTGGTATTTTGCAGATCCATTCGCGCTTTTCATTGCAGTGTGCTGGGAAGACCGTTCTATTTACTTTGAATGCACCACAGTTTCTTGAGTCATCTTCAACATACTTGCTCTCCAAAAATGAAGATACAACCTGAAAACAGCACGTTCATTATCTTTCTCCATCAATCTAATATGAAGCATTTCAAAATCTCATTAAAGAGAAAAGGAAGGCTTTGGAGATGTGTGTATATTAAGAACAACATGAGCAGCAACTGGAGGACCACCTAAATGATGGTGGTAAAATCCAAAAAAACAGGGTCCATAATAATGTTCTCCCAATGTCCTGTTCAATTTCTCCTCTTATATCAGACTCCTTCTTTGTAAAAATAATTTTATAGCTATGAAACCTAACATTTTTTTACATGATTAGCAGCAATGGCCCACATCTAACAGATTTTGCTTGTTTCAACATGTTGCATGATTGATCTTTCCTCTTGCATTCTGAAATGGCTTACGTAACAGCATCAGAGCTGTCATGTTCTTTAAGCCTGAAAACCAATTTCAGCTTAAAAACTGACTCGGTCAGTTGTCCAATGTTTAAATCCCAAGTACTAACCATTAGTGTGGCACGTGGCACCCATGTCTTTAAGGATGCAAAATCAAAAATGGAATTAAAAAATGAAAGACTTATTCCGAATGCAGGTATGGACCTAGCAGTCATAGAACAAAGCGTGTAAGCACAGCTTCTGTAAGGCTTTCCAAGGTGTGTGCATATGTATATATGTACCTATATACACACGCACACACATATGTGTTCACTCTGCATATGCCTGGTCCTGGGCTAAACAGAATGTGCCTTACAGCAAAGTACACATCTGCAAAACTTTATGATCCAGCCAAATTCCTTTTGCAGCCACATAGCCCTTTTGCACAAGCTGCTGCTTTAATGGCAGTGTACTATTAATCCTATTGAAATTAAACAATTACTTTAAGTGAATGATGGAGACATGAAAACCAAACAGTTTTCCTGGCCAATGGTTGCTTAAAAGGCTTATTTTTGTGAACTTCTGCTCAGATATGAGTTGAAAGGTCACTGAAACATATAGTATACAGATAGTTACAGGTGTTCTGTCAGACCACTGCCATGTCCCTCCAGAAAGTGCATTTCTTTTATTAAATCCAATCCAGAACTGTCTTTCTTCAGTCCTATGACGGAAACAGAGAAAATAACATTTCTCATGCACTTTTTCCTTAGCTATTTAAGAAATTATTTTTTAAATACTGCAAATACACATATTAATTTCTTCATTAATTAGATATGTCATTCTATAATACATTTCTTAACTTTTTAGTGTCTTTCAAGAAAACTCTGGTTTTCCTACTAAAATGTTAAATTATGTTTTTAAAAATGTGAAAACATTCAAAACAGCATTAAAATTTCTGAACTTCCATTTCAACGGAGAATGTTAATCCACAAGAATATCACCTTAACAGTTCCTTGACATACATACACAACAAAGATCATCTTCAAAAAGATTTATATTACAGCGTTCTTAATACATGTCTTCTCACCCATTTCCAAGTTCATGTCAGAGACTTCTTCAGCCTCTAGCAAAGAGGATGGAAGAATCTAAATTGTATTTTTGCATGTTAGTATGATTAAGATAGATCTTGTGGGTGTTAGAAAATATATTTACCTATCAAAAATTGTATATAATAAATTGTTTAAAAATGTCTCTTCATAGATATGGCTGAAACTAGCAAGATGTGCTCCAAAATCTTGGCATAATGCTTCAGCTTCAGCCCATGTTCTTCTCATCAGAACTTTTTCATTGTGAAATATCTGCAATAAAATAAACTGTCATAAATGTAGCTGATATTGGAGAGCAGTTGTTACAGAAACCCATAAAAGTCAAGTATTATTCACAGTTTTTAATAAAGTAAAGTTATGTATATTCCAAGTATAGTTCTGATTCTTAAGACTTTTACTCACTTTAAAATGCAGTCAAGGATAGTAACTACTTTTTGTTTGTTGAGTGAAAGAAATAATGCTTTATCAAAAATATTTTAGGAACAGTGTATCCCTAAACTGATGTAAAATCAGAAAAATTCAAAGCAAGTTTGTCATGTACCTTGTAACAGCTGAGCAGATTAGCTTCTGACTCCCATCCAAAATAGCATGAACTCAAATGTTTTTGAAAAGTAAGTTCTGGTTCTTCATAAGAATTAATTGTTTGCTTGCACAAAGACATTGCTTTGAAGTTCTTACAGCTTTTCACCTCCCAATACCCAACAGGGTGCTGCCCTCGCAGAGCCACACAGCCTCCAGAACGACCTAGACATGGGAATAAGTGCTGAGTATCAGAACACAGCACTTGAATTTTGTGAATTTTTGGTCAAGTGACTGTTTCGTTCATATCAGGTTCTGATATGAACTTAGAAAAATAGCAAATCCTCTGGTGAGCGACCAGCTTATAAGCATGTCTTGGCTGATTTGAGCTTGTAAAATGAACCCTGACAGTGGGATCCTCTCACAAAATGCAGCAGATCAAATGCAATTTAAAACAGTACTTTTGCAAACTGCAGCAGCAAAGCAATAAAAGTAGAGTCCAAAACTGAGAAGCAGTTAGTGAAACGGAGTGTCTTTATTATTATGTCTCTATTCTCAGCTATTGTTAAGACATTTATGTTTCAAAGGTTGAACAACTTTTATTTTTTGTTTTCTTGTTTGCTTTCTTGGATTACTATAAAACAAACAAGATGAAACAAAGCAAAACAAGTATCAACAAACTAAAGGGGAAGAAGAAGCTTCCACACAGTGCTCTTATTGACAGAAATGTATCTGAGATGATCCATGCCCTCTTTTTGTCATATAAAATGCAAATTACTAATTGTGGCTGTTACTGATTAAAATACATGACTTCCCTTGTACCTTTTGCTGGGAGTCTCAGGAAGCCCTGATGGCCTCCTTGAAAAAGCCAGAAAGAAATGTATGATAAAGATCTCTCAGAAAAAGAAAAATGTCAGTGATTAGCTGTGTCTGCACGGAGAGTGTGGCTGTTCATTTTCCCTCATCAGACCAGGGGGTGGGAAGAGCGACGTTCAGCTCCCTGCCACAGCTGAGGAGCCCACAATAACAGCACTTGGGTGGGAAGCAGGAAAGGAAGCTCTGGGTTCTTCACAACCGCCGACGCGTCTAATTCAATCCATTCTAGGAAGTTACAGTCAACAGAAAATGCAAGATTCTCTCTCTGCTCCCTCTGCCGGGCAGGGAGGAAAGGACATCACTGCTAAGCTACTGGTGGCAGGGAGGAGAGAGCTCACTGCCCCCCTCCAAGCCATTTCCGTTTTTATCAGCACACTACTCACGTGGCTGGTACTTGTTCCAGTTTGTGTAGCTCACGGAGTGATTCTTTCCTGCTGTACTTAGCCAAAAGTATTCTCCTGTGTCATTAAGGTCTTGCAGTCCTATCCAAAAATAAGTTTTCTCAGATTTTACCATGCTACGGATCATGCTGTTGATGAAAGCTTGTTCAAACCTTAATAGAATAATCAAGACAAAAAGTTTATTAGAATAAGACAAATCAATTGGCATTTTAGTCAATAGTTCTCGTGAAATTATTTACATTATGTGAGAAAAGAAAAAATACATAAGAGGTGTTTAATTTTCTTTATAGAATGCTGTGGGGAACTTCAAGCACAAGTCTGTAGCATAAACCACAGTTTTCCCTATTTTTTTTTTTCAGCATTTGGGCACATAGAAGAAACAGCAGATTAAGATCTTACAAGCTCAATGCTCTAACTACAAGATGTGAAGACAGAATATATTAATGATGCACAAATAAAAATAAGACACTTCTTGTATGAAGGAGAAAAGGTAGTGGGGTCTGAAAAAGCTACAGAAGACAGAAAAGTAAAAGCTCCGTACAGAAGTATCCAACTGGAACCAGACATACAAACCAATGCTCAGAAACAAGAGTGAAGGACTCAAAGCACTAGCTGATCTGACCACAGAAGGAATCGCTTTTTCCTTCTTTGCTTTATTCATTAAATTTATGTGAGATATTTACACCTTTTTTGAAAGCAATAATTGTTGCATATAACGCACTTGTCACGTAGATGTAATTTATTCAGATATAATTGGTATAGCATGATACAAAAATGTTTTTTTTATCAGCTTCCTATGAAAATCTATACAGCAAAGTAAATTCTGAGTTTGATAAAGACTTATACAACTTCTTGGTTTCACACATTGTGAAAAGAACAGCTACGTACCATAAAGATGACATTAATATAAAAAACTGAATGTATCTGTAACACTGAGAGTCATCGAGACCTTTTGTCTAATTTTCATTTCGTCTGCGTACTCTCTTTTTACATCAGCTCTCTGATACATCTGATCTGATATATCACCTCGACAACCTGGTTTTTAATGAATATTTTTGGATCAATACATTGAAAGGTTTTTGCATTTTTTACACCAGAACAAGAAACCACAGCAGTAATTACAAAAAAAAAACCAAAAAACCAAAACCAAACAGCGAAACCAACAACTAGCTTCCTTCACCACTCCAACATTAGAGCTGGGAACTAACATCATAAACAGTGGTGGCTACACCCAGCAAAAAATCAAGTAAAAAGAAATAAGCAGAAAAAGACAGAAGACATGCTTCCAGTGATGTGCAGCATGCCCTCAGCTCCCTGTGATGTTACAGCTGCAAATGCTCAGCTAGGAGAGTGTAAGAATTCTTGTCACACTGCAGTATAGCACAGTATGCTTTTTGCACAATCCTGAAACCATTGGCGGGCCAAATTCCCCTCAGTGTAAATCCTTACGTGGAGTAGTCTGTTTTCCTAAAATACCTAGCTATGGTCCATCTGATTGTTGGTTGTTCCAGTACTTCCCCTGTTCTAAAGTGAGTGGAGATTTCCACCTTACTGGTTTTTATTAACAATGAATATGTGCCGGTTAAAGTATGCATGTAATATATCTATCAGTATGTCATAAACATTAATGAGAATCCAACATATAGTGTAAATCACAGAGATCAGAGAAAACCCAACCATCTGGACATCTGCAGAGGAGAAAGTCTTTTCTGAAGCTGGAATACAGGTAAAGAGGAACAAAGCAAGGGAAGACAGATCTCATATGCTTTCAAACATTGACTCTCTCCTCCTGTTTTCTGAGAACTCATATAAAATGCATACATAAATAGAAACATTTATAAAACATTAATTGATTCGGATTAAAATTCTATATATTTTTATTATAAAAAATAAGTATTTTTTTCATTTTCCAGTATAGTTTCCAAGTACACTAATAAAGTTTCTTAAAGATGTTACGTATCTCTGCAGAATGCATTTTGTTTAAATTCCTGCATGCTCACGTGTGCACGTTGCTCTATTAGCCTAGCAATTTCTTTTTACTAAATTTATTTTCAATTAAAAAATACAGCAAAGCACACCTTTGATTTTAGCCAATGTTAGTGATTATGCTCGCTTCTCACGCAAATAGTATTTCATAATGGTAGTATCTTTTGCCATGCAACACTTTCTGAAGTTAGAATAGCTCTGGTTAGAGGTATCTTCACACTGTCTAATAGGATTAACTACCTGTTTGTTACTGATACAAGTGCAGGTGGGCAGAAATAACCACTGGAAGCATGTTCAAAACTTCGAGGGGTACTGTCGATTTTGTAACAATATCCACCATGTCTTTCCCATCCCTTAAAAGAAATGAACATTATTTTATAGGTTATTAATTATTATATAGTTGTTAATAACGTGATCCCTTTTGTAATTTCTGTCTGACCATCACTGATGTCTTTGTAGTCCTTTTCCTTTCTACTGTGGATCAGCAGTAGATACCCTCAAGGTCACTGAAAACATCTACAAAACGGCGAGTGCCATGAAGCTGGCCGACTTCATCTGTACAAGATCTTGGGGATGACAAGCAAAGCTAAGCTAGCAGACAAAGGCTGAATGTGGAAAGAAGGTGGCATTCTTTCAAAGGGTAGTAGATTTCTAGATCTCCTCACTAAGTAATGTTGTGAATACTAAGAGTTCACTTGAGTTCAAGGGGAAACCAGACAAGCACCACTTGGAGAGGATACTTAATGCAAGCTGTTAGATTCACAAATCTTAAAAAGCTCAGGAAATGCTTGGGGGTCAAGGGAAAACTGGGAGAAGCATTTTCCATATCTGCCCTGTCCTGCTTCTCCCCAAACACCATGTGCAGCCACCTGTGAGAGGCAGAACACGAGGCCAAATAGACCCTTATTCTGAGCAGCTACCCTTCTGCTCTTTATGAGGTTTTGTAGCTTTAATAGCAATTCTTTTCTTAAAAGTACAATTCTCTCCTGTTACAACAGCAATAAAGACAAATGCTTGATTTAGTACTACACTTTTATCTTCAGATGCACTAATTAAAGCATAGAGGACTGGAGAAAGCCACCAGTACAGATACAGTCAGTTCTGCACACAGAAACCTCCAACTCAATTATCAAGCTGCTGACAGCTCCACACCCTGTTTTAAAAGTTAGTTCAAAGAAAATGCTTAAAATGTTATTTCGGTGTGGGGAAAACTGTCCAGAGAATCTGACCTTTGCAATAAAATATTTATTCTCAGTAACAGCTTGCTGACTATGAAAAAAAAAGAGTAATTGACCTGCTAAGGGAAGGAAGCACTTAGCACTTTTTAAGTCTTAGGATGACAGAAGTGTAGAAAAAAAAAAGAGAGCTCAGGATTCTGGCAACTTGATATGGACATACTGAAAAAACTGCCATCAGCAGAACCCCAGAAAATGTTAAAGGCTAACGCATCTGATGCACAAGTCATAAAATCAACATGAGATGAAAGCTCAGTAATAACAGAGAAGACTATAAAGCTTCAGAAGACCAAATAACTGTGCCAAAAGCCAAAGCTCCCGGAGAATCTACTAGCAATCCAACATGAATGACAGTATAAGGTTAACGAAGCAAAACAGCAAATGTGAGAAATGGCAACAGATATTCTGTACATTTAAGGTAAGTCAGAAACAGAAAAATGGGGGGAAAAAAGTAAATCTGTATGAAATAAAGATTTAGCCCTGGAAAATTAGGCCAATAACTAGCAACAACATATACACTGAATGTTAAAAGAAAGTAAGTTGTCAAGATGAAATGTCTGAAATCAAACGTAGCTTTGAGTATCCTTAGTACTGGCTTCTTTTGATTAAATGAATGCAGCTTTTTTCACCTTGGAAAGAAAAGGATCTATCAAAACCAAGGGATTGTAACAGTGCTCACCATATACAGGGTTTGAAACAACACGCAGAAATTTATCTTGAGTTCCTAATCAGCTTGCCAGAGCAGACTGAACTACCTGTGAGCAGGGACTCCATCTCCTGAGTCTCAATACTGTACAGTACCAGAAGTTGAAGTGCTGTTAAGCACTTCTGGAAGACAGACTACAACTGGATGCCTTGACATTCTGCACATTTTTCACATGGCCAGGACTGTGAAAAACCTTTCTTACACTGGCAACACAGAGAATTATTGAATGATGAAATATATTGGTCCAAATGGAATAAATGCAGTTACCCTAAGCTTTTTGAAAAGTTAAGCATGGTTCATTTTAACCATTAAGGTTAATGGAACCAAGCACTAATTTCTACCTCTGTAATGGTATGGCCAGAATGACAGATCTGACCACTGTAGGACTGGGGAAAGACTCATCTGATTCCAAGCAGTTCAGCTTCAACCTTCTTATAATTCAGCTGAACTGCTTGTGCTTTTTGACTTCTCAAGAAAACAGACAGGAAACAAAACAAGGAAGACAAAGAGCTAAAAAGTAAAATAAATTACAGAAGAGAGATTTTTGTTGATAGAAAAAAAGGTTCCTTAAATTCCCCCAGAGTTCTGAGTAAAATACAAAGTCTACCAGTTTGTGCTTTTCACATTGTAAAAAGTAACTGATGGCAAATAAAATCATACTTCAGCAGGTTACCTTTTAGCACCAGAATGGAGAGCCTAAAAGCCTGAAAAACTGTTGCAATGTTCTATTTAGATAGCTGTGCTCCTTCCCATTTGTCTCTGAAAGCAAAAAGAATGCTAATGTACAAGCAGAAGAGTTCACTCTCCCTGTCAATGAAACCGATTGTTTTTCACCCTGACATTCCATTTCAGTGTATGAAAACCATGTGTGGGATAAGGCATCATATAACAGCCATTATTTGCACAGATGGCAGACAAAAGGGTTTTCACTTTTGATCTTGAAAGAAATAAGAACTTGGGTCACAACCGCTGACAATGCAACAAGCCATGAAAGGAATCTTGGGAAAGTTTTTAATCTTCCATTAAAATCTAGTTTACATACGTTTAAGGTAAACAATGAAATTTTTCCTAGAAAAAAATGCATGTCTTTAATATGAAGAACTAAAATTATCTATTTATTTAAATTCTTATGTTCCACAGATACACTTAGAGATGTCCTATATAATTCTATTTTATTAGTAAGGCTCTTTTGAGAAAACAAAACCCACAAACCCCTTACCTCTGGACAACCTGATTCCAGCTCAGAAGAGACATTATTAAATTCCCCTGCTTTTTTGCAAATGTAGAAGGATTTGTCTTCACATTTTTTAACCTTCCAATGTCCCTCCTACAGGATAAACAGAAGTATAGTCTGTACATACTCATATTTTCATGTATATCTACACAAAGATTACACTACCACCTGCTATTTTACCTTTTCACTAAAAGCAAGTAATTTTTCTCACTCAATTTATTTATCCTTAAATGGAGCATTTACTTCTACCAACACTGTCAGCAGGACTTTTCAAATCAATGATACAAAAGGGTTTGCGTCTTTGAATCACTCCTTGGGATGTAATGTATTTTAATTAACCCTATGGCCATGCCAGAGCATTTACTCTTCAAAATAGAGAGGAACTTTCTTCCTATCTGTTCTTTGTAAGATCAGTCTTTGTATTTGACCAGTCCTTACTCAAGATAATATAAAGATTATATGATATAATTTTCAGACACCTATATACATACTGGACATGTACCAAAAATAATGCTTGAAGAATTTTATCCTGAACTTCCTTTTTCTTTATACTTTACATTTTTATTGTTTGTTTACACTCGCAACTGAATAAAATATGGGTTTGGGTATCTAAAAATAATATTACCAAAGTCCTATTTTCTGCTTTTAATGGTAATCCACTTTTCCAGGTCATTCTAATTGTCTTGACTTTCCCAGGAGCTAAATATTGCAACCTGCACCACTACTGGAGAGACAACAGAAGTTCTTTTTGATAGAGTTTTTACACTTAAAGAAAACATACTTTACAAAAAAAGAAAAAAGTATTATAGTGCTGCTTATGTAAGTCATGGATTAGTGAATTTTAGTACCATTAATTGTAAAAGTAAAGTAAATATATGACCAAATTACAAAAAAATGACAGTGCCATGAATACCGATAAGACAGGACATGGTGTTATTTGAATATTACTCCCAGTTATATGACACCTGAGTAATTTGGAATCAATCTTACTGCATAATTTTATGTAGATCTAGACTACTATCAGTTTTTGAAGGATGCTAATATAAATTTAATAAATGTTGACAGCAAGATAAAACAGGCACAGCTGACAGTTTTACAAAACATGGTTTTGAAGCTTTCAAGACCAGAACTGATGCATCATAAATTATGCTATACACTACCTGGATTTTAAATTACTTTGTCCTTATCAAAATACCTATTCACATTTGTTCTCTTCCATTTGGCAAGCTTTATGTATGTAAATTTTTTATTGAACAAAAGCTCAAAATCTATGATAAATTTTCTCTGCACCAGTACTGCAAAATATGTTGGATTCTAAAGGCTACATTGTATTTATCACATCATAAATATATTAGGAATCAAAAATCAGTCATACTACAGGTCATGGCTTAAAACAGTACACACAGTGAGAAAATATTATGAGCTAAACCAAAAATGTCTAATTCTTCCAAAAAGAAAAGGAAACTTACAGATCCTTGTGCTGAAACACAGAGTTGTCCTGTTCTTTGAAAGGTGTTAGGTTCTTGGCTGTGCCAGTTAGACAGTGTTACTGGGGTGCTATCTGACCACTTAAAAACAACAGGGGTGGTATTACTGTATAACCCAATCCATGTTTCAGTTACATTTTCTGTAAAAGAATGAGTTCAGATTTTAATGGTGAAGAAATAAATGCCTGTTGTTCCTGCAACATCAACACCACCATTAAAAATTTTACATGGGATTTTTTTAAGAATTACCTTCTTTCAGAAAAAAAAAAAAATCTGTATAAACTTTAGGGTAACTAACTCATGAGATAACGTTCTACTGCCCTAGATGGATCTGTTTTAGAAATAGATCAACATATATGATAATATGCTTTGAAAACTTGAAAAATACAAATCAAGAGCATATGACCTTTTCTGAAATGCATGGAGCAGAAAGCCTGACATGGATAGGAAAGATTTCTTCTTATAATCTTCCATGACACGCTGAACTTTAGGGTTTTTGAGCGATCCTTCTAAGTTCCAGTGACAGCACAGCTGTAGCAACAGTGGCTGGCAAACACAGGAAATACAAGGCTTGCAGTCTGATGTAATGCCTTACTTGACCACCTACTACAGCCACAAAAAGTGGGCAGGCTTTCAGGCATGTAAGCCCTTCTCCTGTAGAGAAGCCTGAGGCAAGTCTGAAATAGAAGCAGCAGACTTTGAAGTTGAATACAAGCTGAGGAACAATTACATCTATCCAATACAACATCTCTGGAGATAATAGTTTTTGGTATATATGGGGGGTGTTAATAGAGGCGAGGAAGTTGACACAGTAGTTCACCTCCTAAGAAAAAGACAGACAGGACAGCAAAGAGGATGGGTGGCATGAGAGATAATAATGGATGCCCAGTAAATCAGTGTAACACACCATCCTGCAACCACAGCTGATGGGACAGAGTTAATAAGACATCCCACTGTGCCCCAGCTCTGGGAAGCTTAAACTCATTGCCAAACTGTGCAGCTCTGTCAGCACACTGATGTCAGCTGGAGGCATAAAATATTTTTCTTTGCTGCTGTTACAGAATCATAGAGTCATTTGGGTTGGAAAAGAACTTTAAGGTCAAGTCCAGCTGTTAACGTAACACTGTCAAGTCCATCACTAAGCCATGTCCCTCAGCACCACATCTACACACCTTTTAAATACTTCCAGGGACAGTGACTCAACCACTTCCCTGGGCAACCTGCTCCAGTACTTGATAACCCTTACTGTAAAGAAATTTTCCCTACTACCCAACCCAAACTTCCCCTGGCGCAACTTGAGGCCATTTCCTCTTGTCTTACCACTTGCTACCTGGGAGAAGACACTGACACCCATCACACTACAATCTCCTCTCAGGTAGTTGTGGAGAGCGAGGAGGTCTCCCCTGAGCCTCCTTTTCTCCAGGCTAAACAACGCCAGTTCCCTCAGCTGCTCCTTGTAAGATCCAGGCGTTTATGTTATGACAACAAAAGTCTTGGCATTGCTGCACCGAAAAGCTTTTGTTCATTAAGTTCCTTGTGTAATTATGCTACCTCTTGGGGCAACGTGGACCAGCGGAACTCCTTTGATACACCCTGCTGCCATCAGAGGGGACTCTGCCAACATACCAGCAGCCGTAACTTTACAGCATGGACAAGGCCAGCTTGAAAGTAAAAGATACTCTGGATTGCTATTGCTTCTAAGCACAATTATTGCATAAGGATGATCACTGAATATTTTGCAACAGTTTGCAAGGAACCAGCCAAGAACACGACAAAAGCTACTGTGTTTACTGTGGCCTCACTGTGTTTACTTCATTGATTCATTTATTTGTTTTAAGTATGGTTATTTAAAAAGATGATGCTATACATTTTTAGGACTCCTAGAAAAAGCATACATCATGCTTTCTCCTTTTTGTAAACATCATTTGTGTGTGCCATGTAACATACTGCTTACAGTGGCTAACAATGTTAAAAGGCTGCACAGGAGAGTATCACCAAACACTTCAAGAAGCATTGGATGTTTTAAAACAACTCCCAAAACTCACCACTTTCAAGCAAGTTAAGGAGCAGCTCTGCATCTGCCATGGAGGATATACTAACGAGCCCGCTACTGTCACTTTGGCATGAGTCAAGAGCATCGTTCCAGCTCCGCTCCTCCCGATGGAGTCTGTAGCAGTTGCGGTTGTGCGGGTACCAACCAGCGGCACAACGAGTGGCATAATACTTCCACGTATCTTTTAATTAAACATACAAGGTTCACATATATTAGATAGAATTGCCAAGGTTAGAGTATGTTCATAACACAAAAATATATGTGCAATACTTTTCTGTATATCAAAAGTACAGTAAGCCATAAAAAAAATACAAATTTTGATCTGCATTTATACAACTTTCTTCTCTGTGGGCCACTGGTTAATTCCATTTGAAGCTGAAAACCTACCTTTAAATTGAAGAGGCATGGCTCTACTGTAGCATAAAGAGAATGAGCATTCTGTAAGCCTCTGATCATGCAAGGAACCAACTGAATGCTGGACATATTAAAATTATTTGTTAGTTTTAAGACTCTCAACATTTTCCAGGAGTGTATTTAAATAGAAGAAAGTGATATTACATCAGTTAGAATAAACTGTATTCAGCTTAAACCAGCAAATCCATACATTTAATCTAGCTAAGACTCTGTTCTGCTGACTTCATATTTAGGTGGCTTCCTCCTGTTCTCCTTCTACACCCACAAACAGAATAGAGTAACACTGAGAGACTTACCCAATGTTTCATATGTCTTATTTAAATATTTTTTGCACACAAAAGGCAATCCAGATTCACATAAAGAACTTTGCCAGCCATAGTTCAATTTTGAATTAATCACTGCACAATGATTTTCTCTAAAACGGTCATCAGAGACATCTGCAAATACATTTTGGAGAAGCACATAATTACAAAAAATCTATTCTTACTCACAAAATGGTGTTGTAAGGTTTTCTGCATCTTAGTGAATTAAAATATAGACATTCTTGCATACCTGAACTTCTAGTAATACCACACCAATACTATGAACTGTGATTTATACATGTGTGACAATCCATCCCTGGCTACTGCTATCAGATGAGTGGATGAAATAAGCTCTAGTGCTATATCAGTTGATGGATAGGCCTTAAAATGTAGTAAATCAAGTCACAAAATTCATGTTAATGTGCTGATATTAATTACAGTACAATGTAAACAAATTGAAATTCCATTCCTTTGTGAAAACAGCTTCTAAACATGCAACTTGAATCTTAAAAACACTGTTAAAAGTAAATGACAAAAGGACAACATCGTTAATGACTTGAACAGATTCATCTCAATGCTAGATCCCTAGAAGGAGCTTTTAGTTTAGCAAATATTTCTACAAATAAAAAGGTGTTTATTTGATTCACTTTTCAAATGTAGTGGTAGGGACAGCACACTTGTATCAGTTGGCAGTTATGGAGAGCATATAATTACACTGCTATAACATATCCAAGAGGAACATCAAGTACCTGCTACCCAGTTCACAAAAACCAGTGGTGCTCCATCTGACCACTGCCAGCCAGTGTCTGGCTCCAGGCGACTGAGGCCCATCCACAGCATCATGTCTGTGGTGTTTAACTGTCCTGGAATAGAAAATATAAACAAAGTAACACTTCACACTTTCCCCATGTTTTAAAATATCCACAGGTATAGACCTGCTGTCCTTACGTTACAATCAGAATAAAACAAACCTTCAAATCAGTCTCCAGGAAGTTTAATCTGTTTTTTCTTTCCTTAGAAAAAGTCTATTGCTTTGTTAATCAACAAGGAGATGAAAGAGAATAAACTCAGTAGTCTGCATCCTTCAAAAGCTACTTACCCTGCAATACCCTCCCTGCAGAAGTTGTTGCTGACATTAGAAGTTAAATCTAGAAGAAGTAGCTATGTAAATGCTAGCCTGTTTCAGCTTTCTCTAAACCAAACAATTTTCAGTCCCTTTACAGCCTGCAGATACATCCAATAGCTAATGAAATAATATTTAAGACCTCCTGTTCACTTACAGCCTGCAATTGAAAATCAGCAATATTAGGAAGCAATGGGCAGGAAACCTGTGGTGTCCTTCCACATCACAGCTCTACCACCCATTCCTCTGCTTGGTCCATCTCCATGCAAGCTCAAATACACACAAAAAACATGCTGTCAGAAGGCTCTGCAAAATTTGTCTGAGATACTTGCTGCACAGAGAAAGCAAGAGGCTTATCAGACAAGGAATACCGTCCTGTCATGAAAAGAGAGTTGGCATTTTTCCCATACAGGACCTTTACTTCAAGTCTGCAGAAATGTTCTTGTCATTCACATTTGGCGAAGTCCAGCTTGCAAAGAAAAATTAACAGTAGAAAGGGATACATTGCAGAGAAGGTAAATACTTGTATAATTCTCCAAAGAAAACAAACATGCTCAGTAACCAAAGCTGTAAAAATGAACACAGGAGTCTCTGTAGGGAGGGAGAATTAAGACCTCACACGACATCACATCTGCACTCAGGTTATTAAGGTGGTAACTTACCTTCATCCTTGCTTTTGCAAACAGGTCTACTGAGGTGTGTTTTGTGACAAGCCTCGAAAGCAGCAACAGCGTAGCCATCAGAGAGAGTATTAAGCTCCAAAGCTTACCCTTTTTTCATGGGTAAAGAGGAAATCTAACTTTAGGCTTCCTATGAGGTCCCTAAAGAAATGTCTACTCACTGCTTAAGTTACTTATGTAGCTCTGCTCTTCAGGGTCTGTGACACTCAGCAGGTCTCCTCCCTGCAGCTGACAGGTGGCCCGTGCCTCATGCCAGGTCATCACAGATGCAAGGTTGAACTGGTAGCAAAGGTGGGTGTCAGGGTTCTTCTTCCAAAAAATGTCGCAGCCGCTCTCTGCTCAAAAACAGACTCATCACTAACAGCCCAAGACTACAAACTAATCAAAAATATAATAACTTGAAAAATTTAATTAATTAATGACAGCAGCATCCCAATGGAAGCTTGATTATAAAATTCTTTCCTGTTCCTTTGTTAAAAAACATATGGAAATAAAATGTTGCTTCATATTTCATACAGTTGATAAAATACTCAGGAGCTGATCTGATAGTGATTTACACAGCTCTCCTGAAGCCAATAGAGTTATGTTTTAATTTATACAAGCTTATCATTTGTTCCTAAGGCTAAATGTTGAAATATTCAGACAATGAACACTTCACTCAACTTGTGGAGTAGCAGTCACTGCAGCTCCTTCTGTCTTGCACTCAAGAGAACAAACTTGCTATAATTACAAAGTATAAACAAGTCTGAAAATATCACCTATTATAATGGTTGCCCAGAAATTCCCATTACTTAGACATGTTTACAGCTGCTTCTAAGATGCTTTGGAACAGAGATGTGAAAAACAGCTTGAGCAGGGAGGGCTTTGCAAGCCACTGCTGATAGAAGATACTATTCTGCATATTTATGCAAGAAGCTGGAACATTCATAAAGATTATAGATCCAAATATCTTTCCAATAGCAAGTATTTTTACAGCTATTGCTTCTAAGTGTTTTGGGCCCAGCATGTGTTCAAGGAGTGCAGAGAAGAAAAGGAATGTGCAAGATGTAATGCACTCAAAAGCAGAATATGACCTTGCAAGAGCAATCCTCACTTTACATGATTCAGAGAGGCTCTCTACGTATCACTGGGTCAGAGAAGAGAGAGGTTTAGCTGAGAAGAGAGAGGACAAAGTCAATGGGATGCACAAAATAACCTCCTTTTGCTCACCCCCTGTAGTTTTGGTTTTGGGATGACGACTTGGGTCTCCAAAGGCCAAACATGATAAATTATTATAAAATTTGCTGAAGTCTTATTTTGCATTTTTTAAAGTGACATTCTGCTCTAACAGAAGGGAATGAATCCAAAACAGAGTGTGTCCTAGAATTACTAACAAAGAGCAAAGACACTCTTGGGGGATGGGGGAGAGAGAAGACAAGCAACACCTTACCAGCATTTGGGCAAACCCCCCATTTTTCATCTTGTTCATAGTGAGTCGTTGTAGCACACCAGTCAAAGTCCTTTCCATCTCTGGTACACTCATAATACCACTTGTTCTTATATTTAAATGGAAAAATGCATGGGAAACCGAAAGAATTTCCCAGCAATGTGTATGTTTCTGTAACAAACAAAATGCAGACATAAAAAGAACATAGATTACAGAAATTTCTTAGTCCTCATATTTCATTATTCCCGTTTTTAGTAGCAATGATAAAAATAAAATGCATAAAGCCATTTTATAATTTTAATTTATAATTGATAACACAGCATTACAAGTATGAACAGCATAACATCATTGAACAGAATCTGGAAGTAGTAATTTATGAAATTTGTCACCATGAAACAAGGCACATTCTCATAAACCAATAGTTAGCAGAATCAGTAGATGTTCAGATGCTCCTCCCAGACTTTATAAAGTGGATTTCTAACTTTTTTTCCTAATCTCTTTGTCATTCTACAGAAAGCAAATGTGAAAGACAAAGGAATAGTAAATAAACTTTTAAAAATAAGGTTCTATACCATTGGGAATAATAATCTAGGTAAAGAGCTGATTTTGCATACATCTGTTGTCACAGTGAACTAATGCATTATAAAATATTTTCCTATTGCACATGAGTGCCAAAATATTGAGAGGACCCAGTGCAATTGAAAGCTGTAAAAGCTTTACCTCAGTGAGTGCATCTGTAACCTCAGAGCTTCTACAAAAGGTCGAAGACCCACAATCACACTCAGAATTAAATTGTTTGTCAAAGATCCCATGTTGATAGCCTAAAGATCAAAGTCCTTCAGCTGCAGAAACAGTACATACTGCCAGGTTCCTAGAGGTTTCCACAGTGAAAGGCTGGCTGTACACATATAAAAAAGCAGTTTACATATTGTAAATCCCCTTTAAAACCTTTCGGTACAAACAGATGATACAAAGAACATGCATAAAAAAAAATAAATCAGGATTGCTTCTCTGTCTTCCTGCCACCATGCTGCTCACTACAGAGGTGCAAAGGATTACCCATGTCCTAGCAAGAAACCAAAATTGACAGCTATAGACCTTTCATCATAGTTATATACATTCTTATCTTGAAGGTAGAGGTGCCCACCCCCTTTTTTTTTGTGCCAACATGATTACTTTGGTCCTGAAATTAAGCTAGAAATGCCTGCCTAAAGCTGATCCTCTTCTCCAAGATGTTGCAGTATTAGGGCTAAACCAGGTCTACTTTCATCTCACTGTGTACATAGCACATGTGTAAGAGTTTTTGTGGGTTTAAATATTTTCTGTCTGGTCTTAAGTATAAGCTCCACTAGGTTTTAAAGAAGAGATTGGATGTTATGGTGCTTTCCCAGTTATCACAGCTCCCAAACAAAGGACTTTGGAGAGCAGAGGCCAAGCCCAGCCACACCTACAGAGGAAACCACTGAGACCAGATCTGCACAAGACAAACACCCAGTTCAACCGAGGAGAACCAGGAGCTCCAGAATGAGACACTGTGCAAACATTAGGTCTTTCCTTCCACAGAAATGCTGAGGAAGGAGTCAAGGTACAGTCTGTCTGTTGCTCTTTGTAGTCAATGGGTTTATCTTAGTCCTTATACTCAGAAAACTGTTCAGGTCTGCAGACCTGGATCTTGACATACATTCCTATGCCTCCTCTAGCTGTACAGCAGGATTAATCAAAAGCCTGATCTTTGCTCCAAAGTTTGGCACGTTCAGAGTCCAGGTGCTGAACACTGCAAACATTCAGTTCATTCACACTGTGATCACAGATGGATCTTTAGTGATGGGAATTCCAAATCCTTTGTTATCTTTCTCTGGGTTTATCTGATAATGAAAGCTGCAGGACAAGCAACAGCAAATCCTCAGTTCCCCTTTTTATTTCATAGAAGATTTGTAATTAGTATTCCTTGGTTTCCAAGCATACTGGTGCTTTTTTGGGCCCATGTAACACATAAGGGAAAAAAAAAACCATGTGGTAAACTCACCTCAACCATTGCATATAAAAACCTAGACTTTGAGTCCCAAACCACAAGAGAGGCTGGGAGGGATTGCAATCACCTGACCTTGCTTCAGAAGAACTTTTGAAAACTTTTCCCATCTACATTTCTATGACAAAATTTTATGTTTACCTTGAAATGGGTGTTCACAAAGATCTCCATCATATGACATGTACTGTTTCCACTGATAAGCAGAATCTTTTTTGGCCACAATATGTTTGCTGTTTTCAATGGCTAATTTGTACTCTGATACACCAACTAAGGCTTTTCCATCACAGTTCCACCATAACGAGTATTGAGTTGAATCACATTCAAGCATACTTAATGGCTGGTCTGGTCTACTGATGTTCAGTCCTAGACAGGTACTTCTGCCTATGTTGAAAAGACGGCGATTGGACACCCACTTCCATAGCATGTCTTTTGAGAGCTGACTGCAGTTTTCCAGAAAAAGGCCAACTGTGTCCACTTTAATGCACAAGTTGGAGTCTTCATTTTGGATAATAAATACCCCTTTATCTGTAGGGGGGACAAAAAAGTTTCAGTCTGTAGAATACTGCAATTGATCAAATAGTATCAAAACACAAATGTTTTAGCTGGAGCTATTTAGGAAGATAACTGAATATCCATCACAGTAACTGGCACTTCAAAAAACAAGAGTGCTGGTGCCAGCTGAGTTTTTAACATGTAGACTACTTGCAAAGATCACAAAAATAAGGCTAGGTAATATTTCTCAAGTTGGATAGCTGAAAAAAAATGAGGTGCCCCAAGACATTAGTCATGTTCAAAGAAAAAAACCCACACTGGTCACCAAGAAACATCTAGTAATGGAGTACAGGTATAAATGCTATAAGAAGTCATACTATATACTGTAAAATAATTATTGGGAGGAACATTGGAAAGTGCAATTAAAGTAAAAGCTAAAAAGTTTGTCTGACATTGACATATTCTCTGCCATATTCATATTGATTCTTCACCCTCTGCCACTACAGAGGCAGAAAGAAAGTAGTTTGCATTGTAAACAGGATACAGAAAGGGTAGGATTTATCTGCACCATGAGAGCTGGTGGCCAAGTGTTACAGTACCCCTTCCCTAATGGACATATATTGTTCAGCCATAAATGACTATCCTGGACCATGGCAGATGTTGCAGGGTTAGCCTGACATCCCACCTTTCTTGGAATCGCACAGAAATTCACTGAACTGTGTGACATCACATTGTAAGTATGTGAAAAAAAAAGTCAGCTGTTTAACATCTTGGGAGCACATGTTTAACAGAGCATACAGACTGAATAAAAAAAATGAGGGCAGCTGAGGAACTGAAAAATATAAACCTGTAACAGCTCAGCTATTTCATTCACTCTGAAATGCAGTGATAATTAACCCGTGGAGCTCCTCTAACATTACAGGCAAGACATTTATTCTGTGCCTTGTGAGATTTTGTATTGAAAACCTGAGCAGCACTTCTATTTTGCCTTGATATTTCACAGTGATGGTTTCTGCCACAGGTGCTTTCTAGCTGCTGTAGACCTAATGTCCTGAAGCAGTAACTGTAATGAAAAAAATCCTCTGAAACTGACATAGCCCACATCTAAAGCATGAGATGTAGAAGTCCATGAAGATGCTCTTCCAGGGCTTAGTACACACAGGTTAGGTGTTGCTCTAAAAAAAAGAAAGATTTTTCAAGCAGCAGTGGGACAGTGCTGTATAACAGACAGACTGGACATCAGCTCCCCAATATAATGTGCACATCACAAGCACAACAGAGAAGATAAAGATTATGGAGAGGTTTCTGGTTACAGATTCTGCACAGAGCATATCAAGTTGTCTTAGAGGACAGAGGCATATTGCAGACTGTAGCACTGGTAACATGGGCTGTTTTTCCACACAGCTATAGGCACTGGTAGCTTGTGATGGCATAGAAGTAAGCTTTTCTGACTGGCAACAGACAAGAATTAGCCTGATATATGTAATTGTATCTCCCAAGCACCTAGCAGCTGTCCTATGTCAAGATGCTAGCTGTTTTGGGGTTGAGCAAGTTTCCTTAAATGCATCTTATCTCTACAGCTCTCAGATGTCTGAGCTCACTGAAAAACCATCAGACAACACTGTAACAGACACCCAGCTTGGCCCTTTGCTTTTGAGTTTTCTGTGAAGTTGTGCAGTTTGGTTTCATCCTTCTTATCCAACCCAACCATCCATGTGACAGAGGCACACATCCGCCTCCATGGCCAGAAGGGGCTTCTGTATCTCATGCTAGGGTATGTCTTTCCCACAGCAGTCTTATCTTGGTTGACCATGAAAGTACACTGTTACTTTGCTAGATAAAGAGAAGCTGGGATGTTGTTAGCACCCATAATACCAATTAATGAGGTTAATTCATGATGTTACTGGGACTCACACTTACTTAAACTTTTTATGCAATGTTCCAATCTACCTCCACCTCAACAGCACACAGCAGGTCCCACGCAGAAGCTTCCTGGGGGAGGGGGGAGCAACAACACAACCCAAAGACTCTCAACCTTTGAACACCTTTATCTGTAGGGCTCTTACAAGTTGCAATGACTGCTAAGAAAAGATAAGGGTCTTCCACAGTCTACACAAATAACCCAGCTGGATGATCTCTGTCAATAACAGCATGCTTCCTTTCCATTCTGCAGCAACTTATGTCAAGAATGGCCAGACTGTAATTCTTGAGCCACACAGTCCTCTTCTTAATGTGGTTTCCATTCCCCAACTACAAAATGCAACCGCAAGAAAGTTATGCTGGCCCGAGGACTGCCAGGTAGCTGCCAGCTCAAGGCAGAGGTAAGACACAAAAGATGACAGGCTCTGTGACAGCTCTGTGTGTCCTAGTTCAGCCCTCTCCTCAAGTGAGGCAGGGATGACTGGAGCAACAACATGCCTTGGGAATGCCTCTGGAGCTCCCCTCTTTTCAGCTTGCCAAGCTATATACCATTCATTTCACAGCTGCTCTCACACAAGGTTTCCTTATGAAGCTCCTGGGGTCAGGGAGGATTCTGTGCCCAAAATCCTGCAGATGAAGAGCTGCAAGGTGCTCTATAGACTTACAAGTCCCAGAGTACCCAAGCAGAAAAGGAGACAGCCTATGCTTTAAGAACTGACAGGGTGGAGGGAGGCCTTTGGAAATATCTTGCTCCTCCTACACCCAGGTTTCTCCATACAAAAAAAAAAAAAAAACAAACAAGAAACAAACTCCCAGAAATGAAGCCTCAAGGTGACGTGAAGCCACAGATGAAGAGCTGACCAGTACCTCCAAGTTCCTGTTTACTTCGGTTCAACACAGCTAACAGAGAATAAATGGCTGTAACAAAGTTAGGAGAACAAGCAATCTCCACTTCCTTCCTGCTTGCCTCCTGCTTCCTTCTCTGCCAAAGGACTGTGAGAATTGCTTATGTGGTAACAGAGAAATTAACTATTATTTATGGAAAATGAGAATAAAATCGCCTATATTGCCTCCAAGTACAAGAAATAAAATGGGCAGCAGAACAGTAAGCAGAGAGGATGAGAAGGGGGCACAGCACAGGCAGGTTCGCAAGGTTTCGGTGCCTGCCCTCGACCCCTCAGGCCTCCAAAACCCCTCACTCTAGTGCGGGAGGAGATCTGCACCTCGCTCAAACCCTCCCGCCCGGAGTCGGGCCGACTCGCCCTGCCCTGACAGCGTTCCGA
>NW_008631450.1:2020-2265 GCF_000691845.1 Merops nubicus | reverse complement strand
GGGAGCTGGTGCCTTCTGCATGATCTTCGGAAAATTAATGAGGTCATAAAGCCGATGGGGGCATTGCAACCCGGCCTTCCTTCACCATCCATGTTACCGCAGAATTGATCTTTGATTGTTATTGACTTAAAAGATTGTTTCTTTTCAATCCCTCTCTCTCCACAGGACGCCCCTCGATTTGCTTTCTCAGCGCCTGCAATCAATGCATCCGAACCTCATAAGAGATATCATTGACATGTATCGTC
>NW_008631450.1:0-1080 GCF_000691845.1 Merops nubicus | reverse complement strand
AAACTGAATACCACAACCAAAGTAACATGACCTTTAATTATTTAATGCAAGACACCTGAGGCTCATTTACCTTATGGCTTTCCCTGCAAGGTTGGCTGCACCCTGGAGGAAAGCAAAAGGCAAATTCACCACCTCTCCTAGCATCTTAAGTATGGCATATAGGATTGCATTTACATTTACTAATAAGCTACTATGTGCTGCTGATGTAAAAAGCTTTGGTGTACCATTTGCCTGTTTTGTCCGTGCCATCCACTGCAGGGCCCTTTGCAGCAGAGACACAAGACATGGCAATATCACTAACACAGCTACAGTGAAGAACAAAACTAACAATTCAGTTTCTATCAAAGACAGTAATTATTTTGACATTCTCCTACTTAGTTCTATATAGTTAACCTTATTACTCCTAATACACAAGAAATTATATATTTCTGGAAATGCCCATAATGAATAGTCCTCCTGCTAGGTTGGATCAATCCGGTGGAATGCCGCAGTCTCCATTCCCCTGCGTATCAGAATGACTACTTGGAAAATCAGGAGCTGACAAATCTCCTTTTGTCCATTTGCTCGGAACCCATATCACGCCATCACTTGTTGAAATACACATATATCCTCTGCCATTATATTGTACTGGTGCAGGACCCTTCCAAATATCGTCTTTTGGATCACGATATCTAACTTTCATTGGGGGCCCTGCGCTATCCTTCTGTTTCTGTGTCTGAAAATGCCCTATCATGGGTGGCTCGTCGCTTCCCTCTCCCACGATATTGAGATAATTCAATACAGACAAAGCCTTATTAACCCGTTCTGGAATAGATGATACATGACCAAGCTGCTCAAGCTGGCGTTTTATAGTTTGATGACATCGCTTTACTATCCCTTGTCCTGTTGGTGAATCCCTGTAATATGCTTTATTACCCATTGAGTACAAAACTCCTGAAATCTTGTCCCCACATATCCCAGTCCGTTATCTGTTTTTACCTGCTTCGGCACACCTAACGCTGCTATTGCAGCAAATGTGTCGACACACATGGATCCCACCTTCCCCGGCCTGGGCAGTTGTCCAAATAGCAGCTGACCAAT
>NW_008631449.1:0-11978 GCF_000691845.1 Merops nubicus | reverse complement strand
GTGCACAAACTTGCTGAGGGTGCACTCTATTCCAATGTAGACATTAGTAAATTCAGAGTAACTGCAGGTGGGACCATTTGTGCTCTTCCTACATGCCTTGTCATTTGTTCCAGTACTGGGCTTTTCTTCTTTTTTTTTTGTCCCCTGTGTGATACTAGTTCAGAATAACAACTCACAGAAAGAAATGTAATAGCCCTTGTCAAATATTTCGTTCTGCAAACACAGGTAATCTCTTGACATGAACTGATGCTCATCTTCCTACTAAAACTATTGGCTAGTATGCCCTTTAAATATCTGCAGACATTCTTTTCCTCTGGTTTTCTGAGGAAATGAAGCTTATGCATTTACATGGTTTATTCATCCATCTATCATAGTATCCCTGCCTGTCCCTCTTTGTTTAATTTATTGCCCACATTCAGCCAAACTTGGCAAGAGAAAAAGCTATTTCAAATATAAAGAGAATTCTGAGATTATAAACATTAGTCAGTGAGCAGAGATGCAGTTACTGCAGTGAGAGATGAAGTCATTGTTTTCTTTTTCTGCTAGAGAGAACAACGAATGCAATTTATGCACCCCACAAGGATGTGCATACCACACCTTCATCTTCAATTGGTCCAGCAGCTGGAGAGAGATTGGGTTCACCAGGTCAATAGCAATATATTTTTGATGGGAAGTTACATGCACTTAATCTGAACCTATCCTTTCTCCAGCATTTCCACTCTTATTTCAAGTTCAATTCTGGGTCATCAGACAAATCAAAAGTGTTGGTTTTTTTTGTTTTCATTTAGAATCCAGAAAACTTGTTTGATTTTGGCTCTTTTTTTTTTTTTTTTCCCTGCCATTTAGAATCCAAAAAAAAGTATTGTTCTGTATGCCATTTATTAATGGAAAATCTATGGAATGAAGACTTATGTTTTTACATCTTTATTGGTATTTCAGATATGAACTATAGCTCACTACATAGATGATACGAATATATTATACATAATATAATATAGTTCATATACATGTCCATATGCTGCAAGCATATGGTAAACCTTGATGTGCCACCTGGTGTCATGGTCATAGAACATGTATTCCTTGGCATACCATTTCTGTAAACAGAGAAACAGCCTGATGAATTAGAAAATATTTCCCAAATTATTTAACATATAAGGAAAGATGCATTCAGACAGTCATAACAAAAATGCCCTTTACTGTGTGGACAGGGTAATAACAGGAAAGTCAGATGATTAGGGCTATTTTATATATTTGCCATCTGGAAACACACCAACTGATTTAACATTTTATCATATTACTGCAATGATACAGGCATTGGACAATAATGAATTATTATCTTGCAAGTGTACTGAAATTTGTTCTTTTCCAAGGCATATAAAGCCATTCACATACCGTTACAGTAAATTAAAAATAAATAAATAAATAAATGAGCAGTGTCAAGGAAATTTAGATTGTATTAGTTTTGGAATATCTTGATTTAACAATAAAATGTATGAGTCTAAAAGCTTAAGTGTTCACTAAAACAAGTATTTACTATAAACATCTTAATTTTATTCATTGAGGACATATTCATTGAACATGTACATGCATAATTTCTTTTTCAACTTTGTCAAATATAAAAAATAAAGTTTGGTTCCAGAATGGAATTGTTGTTACTAAACATATGGATTAAAAAAAAACCCAAGCAAACAAAAAAACCCAACAATTTATCAACAATGTTAAAGAAATAGAGTATTAATTGAGTAGAAAGGAAAAATACTACAGTGCAGTAACTTCCAGCAATATTCCAACTCATCAGCTTCCTCCTTTGTTGCTTTGAAATATTTACACATTTATGCAATAGGGACCAAATCATCAGGGGTGAAATTTAACATCGTTTTATTGAAAATAAATCTGCGTGGTCTCTGAGGCTGAGCCAATTTTTGTACCTATGCAGGAAAATTTAAATAATATTAGAAAAGCTCCTATTCCACATAATAAATGAAATCAGCTTTCCGTGTGGAAATGGGGACAGGGGAGGAGCTTTCCCTTTAGATCATTTAAACATCCCCTGAAACTCTCCTATTGTCACCTTTGAAGTATACCTCCATAACCCAAAATATTCAGAATAAACACCTCTAAGTAAGAAGCTGGACTTAATCTAGTATCTTTGATTCAAAGTCTAAGTTTGGAAATACACGTAATAGGACTCTAGCCTCTAAACTCCATAAACCAGAGACTCTGAACTGTAGGGAATCAGCTCTACAAAGCCCTACATTTATTCTGCCTTCTTGCAGTGAGTGTTACTCTGCTCTGCTCTGCCCTTGTCTGTATCTTACCCACCATACTCATTATGTTTTTACTCCTAAACAGAGCCTCAGCTCTCCCTGACAGAAATGTACTGTGCTAGTATCATTTGGGACCAGGGTGGTCTTTGCTCTACATCTACGTGCTCCCTCCTTCACAGGGAAAAAAACTAAAATTTTAATGCCCCACAGAGGTTACACCTCTGGTGAACACTAACAGGGTAATGATTAGAAACCAACAGTGATTCCTTCTCTTATATAAAGGATGCAGAATATTCAAAGTGAGTTTTGATATGCCTCATTACATGTGCCACTTCAGCAAGGATAAGGATGTGGGGAATCTAAATAGACAAAACCAGAACCAGCACTCACAGCTGGGATTCACAGTCACAATTCTCTTAGCAGGGAAGCTCCTATAGCAATAATAGTATGTATTCATCCATCTTTTCATGGTAGGCTGAAACCCACATCTAAATGAAGACTTAATCAATCAATTTACATATAAAACACAAAACAAACAAATGGAAAGCAACCAGAGAAACTCAGAAAGGTAATCATGACAAATTATTTGGTAAGCTCAGCCAAGGCACTGTGCTGCACAGCCTCAGTGTCAGAGCCATATGACTTATTTCTGTGTGTTCTGACGAAGAAAAGTATTATAGCATTCCAACTGCAGAGCTGTAGTTACCAGGATTTTAACTCACCAAAGTGGTCTCAGCTTTTCAATTCCGTCTTCTAAAACTTAAAGTGGAGTTTGATTAAGTGCCAAATGGATTTTAAAATTGCTTTTATGACTTATGAAAGCATTGCTCAATTTGAGATACTCTGTGTCTATTTATCTTCAGTTCTGTCTCTGCACTCAAATTCTGTGCTGCTATTTGAGAGTAGCTGGCCATTCTAAATTAAAGGAGTATACACTTGTCTTTGCTGTGTATACTGACAAAAGGACTTATTTCTGGCTTTAGAATGAAACACTCATTAAAACACAGCATAAATCTAAACCCATTTTATTTCTTAATGTTAGCTAGTTTGTAGCTATAGCAGAATTTTCTTCACTTTGTATTTAACTCTGATACTGCTAAATGATAGATGCTGTGAAGCAACATTTTATTACATATGTAAAAAAGGGGAGGGAGGAACCCAATTATCTAACAAAGTTAATGACATTGTTATAGTACAAGGAAAATTATGACAATGTGGAGTCCTTATGAAAAACTCAGAGAAAATATGGTGCCAAGGACCATCTCAACTAGTACTAGTGAACTTTTAGACAGAGATATTACGGTTTACCCAAAACTTCATAAATTTGATTCACACAAGACTGGTTTTGACTATTAGGGTAATGACTTATTACTTCTGTGCTGTGCAGAGTTCTCTTCCATATTGATAGAGAGATTTGTGATAATTAGAATTTGCTTTTGAAATCTCAGCATTTTCTGAACATCTTCCTGAAAGCTGTCTATAAACATCAAGTCTTAATTTGTAAAGTGTGTTCTACGAAACTATAAAATTAAGTGTGTTGTTCCAAAAAGATTAAACAGAAACCTTAGTCTGTATCCCAAACTATGTTTATTTCTTGCTGATTCTTGAGTCATATGAGTGAAAGTCAAGGTATTCTCATAAGAATCAATAAAGCAATTAGAAAGCTTTTTGAAATAGGTAAAAAAAGACACTAAAACGACTGTTATTAATGTGATTTGCAGAATGTAAAAATTTTGCAAAAATTTCTCAGCATCAGAAACATATTGTCTTAGGTAAATAAAAAGTTATTTGCACACATCCTGGAGCAAGGGTGGATGATGGGCCTTGACACAGTATCAAAACTGACAAATTTGCACGTGAAATTTTGATGGTTGCAGTCTAATAAGTAATTTGATGGGGATTCAGACATGAAGAATAAAATTATCTAAATACTGTAGTGATTGCCAAAATGGATATCAAAAAGATTGTATGTGATTGAAATTATTTATGTGATGGAGACCTAATGAAATTTAGACATAGTGTTGCAATATAAATACTATTGGTTAAATTAAACCAAGTACCTTACCTGTCTCCAAAATAATTCTGAAGATATCTGAGTCAGACACATTCCTACGAACTATATAGACAAACACACATGCAATAAAGTATTATTAATGGATTCTGGAACTAAATATGTTGCAGCATCCTAGTTCTATTTTCCTTCAAAATTGATAGGCCTCACAAAAAAAAATTTAAAAAAATCTTTTTTGAACTTATAACTTGTTAAAGAAAGACATTTACATGCTGCTAGGAGCTTGAAGTGTTGCTGAAAAAATAAAATCTAGATCAACATATCATGTGATTTTTACCTTTTCATTACAGCACATGTTTTGAAATAATTACTTTTTCATTTAACTCAGAGTTATTCCATAGAAGTCACTGTTCCAATAAATCTTAAAAGCTATGATCTTAGCCTAGACCATCAGGAAGGATGAAAAACCTATGAAAAATACTGATAGAACAACTGAAAATAAAGAAAATTAAGGCATATATGTATTTGTAATTCAAATCAACATGCAGTATGCATGACAGAAAACTGGGATTAGATGGATAATCCCTCTATGTCAGAATATTTTGTAACTGTCATTGTGTCATAAGTATGTCATAGTCTTTTAAAGTATTCAGTACTGTCCATGTAAAAGTAAGATATTAGGTGGATGAAGCAATTAGATTGAATCATTGTGATTCTTTTAAAATAAGTGAAAGTGGCATCTCCTGCTGGGAAAATATTTTAAATATGAACTATCACAGTTGGCCTTCAATTGTTTATTCTCAGTTTCTGCATGCCCAAGTTATAATAGCCAAAGTTAAATTCACAGGGGTGGTCAATACTGAAGGGCAAATAAATTGTCTGGAAATAGGAACAATTTAGAAAAATCAGTCTTCTGAAAAATCAGGCCAAGATTTTGAAGCTGTGCACTCAAAGTGGGTAACACTTGCAGAGGTTGACATCCTTTGTGCCTTCCTGTCTTCTCTGCAAAACGGGGTAATTCAGCCACCCAGTCTGATAATCATTAATAGATTGTGATTCACTCTTGTGATGGTTTTAGCTTGGATAGAGTTAATTTTTTTTCATAGTAGTTAGTATGAGGCTGTGTTTTGGATTTGTGTTGGAAATGGTGTGGATAATACAGGGATATTTTCATTATTGCTGAGCAGTGCTCACACAGAGTCAAGGCCTTTTCTGCTTCTCACTCCACCCCACAAGCAAGTAGGATGGGGGTATACAAGAAGCTGAGAGGAGACACAGACAGGGCAGCTGACCCTGACTGTTCAAAGGGAGATTCCATACCATATGACATCACAATCGGCAGTATAAAGTTGAGGGAAGAGGAGGGAAGGGAAGGATGTTTGGAGTGATGGCATTTGTCTTCCCAAGAACCATTACATGTGGTGGAGCCCTGTTTTCCTGGAGACAGCTGAACACCCACCTGCCAATGGGAAGTGGTGAATAAACTCCTTGCTTTGGTTCTGTGTGTGGCTTTTGTTTACCAATTAAACTGTCGTTACCTTAACTAATGAGTTTTCTAACTTTTACCCTTCTGATTCTCCCACTGAGATAGGGAGCGAGAGAGTAGTTGTGTGGTGCTTTGTTGCTGACTGGTTTAAAACATGACAGCATTTGAGTTAGAGTGTGTTAAAATTGCTGAGGAAGGTACTGTTTTGTATTTTGGTGACAATAAACAGTTGTACAGTGCATAAGGAAGGTGAAAGAAATACTGAATTAATACACTTAATGAAGCAATGAGGCATAGCCATACCTATGCACGGACTGTGAATTAAAATGGCACAGAGAGCCTCCATCATAACCTTATACTGGGCTGCCTAAGAAGATTATGGAACATTGTGGTGGGTTAACGTGCTGGCTGACAGATATTCAACAAGCTATGCTCTCACTCCCACTCCTGAGTGGGACAAGGGGAGGAAAAAAAGTAAAAAAAAAAATCTCATGTATTGAGATAAGGACAGGGAAATCACTCATCAATCCCTGTCACAAGCAAAACACACTCAACTTGTGGAAGAGTATTTTAAATTACTGCAAATTAAAAATAAATGAGACTCATAGAAATAAATTAAACACCAAAAATACCTCTCTCTCACTCTCCTTTCATTCCTAGGCTCAATGTCACTCCTAACTTTTCTATCTCCTCACCCAGTATGCAGAATAAGTGGGGGGAGGGACGGGGGGGCTACAAGTCAGTGCATAACATTTAATCTCTGACATTTTTCTCCTTACACATTCCCTCTGCTCCACCATGGAGTCTCTCCAATATGACATAGTCCCTCATGAACTGATCCAGCATGGATCCTTCCCATGGGCTGCAGCTTTTCCAAGAACTGCTCTAGTGTGGATCCTTTTCACACAGCACAGCCCTTCAGGAATAGACTGCTCCAGCATGGGTCGTCCACCCCTGCCAGAAAACATGCTCCAGTGTGGGTTCCTATCCATGGGCTGCAGTTTCTGCCAGGAGCCAGCTCCAGCAGAGGCTCTCTATGGTTGGCAGCTTCCTTCAGGGCACACCCACCTGCTAGAGTATGCAGTCCCCCATGGGATGCATTGTGGAGATCTACTCAGTTGTGGTCCTCCATGCAGTGGGACTGCAGTGGGCCAGCTTACATCACCATAGTCTTTTCCATGGGCTGCAGGAGAATCTCTGCTCTGGCACATGGAACACCTTCTCCCATTCCTTCACTGCCTGATGTCTGCAAGGCTTTCTCTCACATTTTTATCAGTCTCAATTTCAGTGAAAAGTTTTTACCCTTTCTTATGTATGTTATAGAAGATCCACCAGCTTTGCTGATGGACTCATCTTTGGCCAGTGACAGGTCCATTGTGGAGCTGGCTGTAATTGGCTTTGTTTGACATGGAGGCAGCTCTCTTCTCAGACAAACAATACCTGCAGCCCTCTGGCTACCAAAACATTGCCACATAAAACCAATCAAAATATCCGTAATTCAGACTTCTAAATAACATTATATGAAGACCACACATCGCCCATCATCCTTAATTAATACAGACAGATAGCGAATGATGTTGGTAGCATCCTGTCTCAAAAAAGGAAATGTTTCAGACATAGACTTCTAGAAATAGAAACATAACCTGATTGCCTCGTGAGGAACCTACACAGAGTAGGAGGAGAAACATTTGTTGCATTGCATCTGCAACACTCCTCAATACGAAGAAGACCTCAGAGAAGAACAATAAAGGAGAGCACTCATTTGTTTGTTCTGCCTTCCTGTTTTCTTGCAGGCCAAGATGACTAAACACAGTTCTTCCCTATACAGGGGGCTCTACCAATTTTCCTGAAGTTATGGAAGTCTTTGTAGGTTACACTATAACAACTTTCTCTATTTACTGTTTTAAAGTAAAGGCAACATAATCATAGAATTTTTGGGCTGGAAGGGACCTTTAAGAGTCATCTAGTGCAACCTTCCTGCAGTGAGCAGGGACATCTTCAACTAGATCAGGTTACTCAGAGCTCCATTCAATCTGAACTTGACTGTATTCAGGGATGTGGCATCTACCACCTGTGAAGGACCGAGCCATGAATGTTTGTCTCAAAGATAGCCTTGGACGGAGGACTGCACGTGTGGAAGAGCTGTGTGAGCTGGGCAGAACATGTCTGGGAATGCACCACGCTGAGAGGAGCCGAGCACATGTGTGTGAGTTACAGGCTGTTCCAGAGGACCCCCCAGGCACACCGCTGGCCTGCCCCCTCCCCCAGCTGGGGAGGTGCAGTGCAGGCATGCAAAGGGGACAGGCACCATGCCCAGGCCTGGCAGCCCCTTCGACTGGGGTCCTGTATGGCACCTCGAGCATGCGTCATTCGCGTGGTACCTGCGTGAACCTAAGGACCTGTGACGTCAGTACCTGGCCTGGACCCTATAAAAACTGGCACAGACACTGCCCTGGTCTCTCTTTCCTCACCTGCTCGCCGTGGACTCGCCTGCTCACAGCTCTCCGGCCTGCTCACGGCTCTGCGGCCTGCTCACGGATCTCCGGCCTGCTCGCTGCCTTGCTCCTGCTCCACCGCCCACCCCCGAGGCAGAGACAGCTCCAGCCCGACGGTGCGCTGCGGGCCCGTGGTGGTAACTGGTCTGGCGAATCTCTACCGATTGATTTCTGACTTTTATTTTCACTCTGTCCTATCGCTACTCTTTTCTAACATTTTCCTCTTTTTCTAATAAAATCTGTGTTGGGTATACGGCATTTGACCTTGTTTGCATCTCTATCTCGCCTCCTGGGATCACATTGAAACTTCCCCTGACATTGGATCGGGACACCACCTCTCTGGGAAACCTGTGCCAGTGTTTCACCACGTTCAGTGTAAAAAATTTGTTCCTTATATTTAGTCTAAATCTACCCTCATTTACTCTAAAACTCTACCCCTTGTCCTGTCTCAACAGGCCTTGCTGAAATGGCCTTCCTAAAAAGGCCTCATCCGGCCATGAAATCTTTCTTGGGGTGGGGGGAGGGGGGAAGGTGTCTTTAAGTACTGAAAAGCCACAATAAGATCTCCATGAGGTCTTCTCTTCTCAAGGGTGAACAATCCCAACAATCAGCCCGTCCTCATAGAAGAAGTGTTCCAGCCCTCTCCTATGGCAGTGATCATCTTTGTGGACTTCCTCTGGTCCCACTCCAACACGTTCATGTCTTTCTTGTGCTGAGGACTCCAGAGCTGGACACAACACTCCAGGTGAGGTGTCTTGACAGTGGAGTAGAGGGGGAGAATCATCTCCCTTGACTTGCTGACCACACTTCTTTTGATGCAGTCAGGATATGGCTGGTTTTCTTGGCTGCAAGTGCACACTGTCAGCACATAGAATTATAGAATCATAAAATCATTTAGGTTAGAAAAGACCTTTAGCATCATCAAGTCCAACCATCTTAACATTCTTTTACAAACTAAATGATTCGAAGATCAACCTACCTCTACCAAGTCTGCTGCTAAACCATGTCCCTAAGCACCATATGTACACAACTTTTAAATAACTTTAGGGACAGTGACTCCACCATTTCCCTGGGCAGCCTGTTCCAGTGCTTGATAACCCTTGCAGTGAAGAAATTTTTCCAAATAGCCATCCTAAGCCTCCCCTGGCACAACCTGAAGCCATGTTATCTTGCCGTATCACACGTTACTTGGGAAAACAGACTGGCACCCATCCCTCTACAACCTCCTTTAGGCAGTTGTAGAAAGTGATAAGGTCTCCCCTCAGCCTCATTTTGTCCAGGTTAAGGAACCCCAGTTGCCTCAACCTCTTCTCATAAGACTTGTGCACTAGGCCCTTCATCAGTTTTGTTGCCCTTCTCCAAACTCACTCCAACACCTTGATGTCTTCTTTGTAGTGAGTGTCTCTTCTGCTGACCACTTGCCCAATATAGAATTATATTATCATTAACAGGCAGACCAGCAGTCAAATTCCTCCCTCCACTATCACATCATGCATCAGAGATCCAAAGTCCCAGGCAGCTGGAGGAAGGAACAAGTCAATGCACTTACCTACAGCATATTGTGTGAAGAAGGGAGCAAGCTGACTCCAGAACCATGCTATGGGAGATGGAATCAGTCAGGCAATGAGTCCAATTATGTAGTAGTTTCCCAGAGAGAGACTCATAATATTGTCCTGCCATCCTGGAAATGCCACTTACTATGAAGAGTTAGGGAACCCTTTCAATAGCCAGAACCCACACACAAAACATGCACCATGTAGACAAAGTTCCCAGCCCCGCTACAAGCAGAGTCAGCCCCTTTAGAGGTGATTACTTGCCCTATCTCCAAGTTAATGTGGAAGGCAGGGGCACCTGGTGGAGATCTCTTCATCAGTTCTCACCCAAGGCTGGCAAGACCTTGGGTGAAAACCAATCAGGAGGGTCTTTCTTGCCTGGTTGTGGACATCATCCTTGTGCCAACCCTCATTCAGGGCTGGGGGTTTAATCCCAGCACTTCAGGCACCTGAAACAGAGCACAACACTGGTGGTGTGGCCTCACTAGCACCAAATACAGGAGGAGAGGGACGATCACTCCCTTAGTTCTGGTGGCTACACTGTTTCTGACACAAGCCAGGATGCTGTTGGCCTTTTTAGCCACCTGAGTACTCTGATGGTTCATATTCAGCATGTCCAGCTTTTCATCCACCAGTACCCACTAGTCCTTCTCCATAGAGAGGCTGCTTTCAGTGCCATCATCTCTCAGCCCATACCGATACTGGGGACTGCCCCAACCCAGGTGCAGGACCTTGCACTTGGCCTTGTTCAGGAGATTCGCATGGGGCCACTTCTCAAGAACTATATAATATCTACCTCATAATATATATCAGCTCTTGTCACTAAGGTTTACTGCATACTGCTTATATTACATTGGCTGAAAGATAACAGCAAGTATGAAAGTGGCTGTGATTTTTGGTCTATTACAATGGATGGCCATACAGTGCAGTGTGATTGATATAGCTGAAGTCTCACAGAGAATTAGACTTTGCTAGCCTTTGGGCAGTTACACAGAAGAGAGCTTACACAGCTTTCATTGTAACTAGTTGTAAATGCTGCCCCCCAAAAGATATAATGCGTATCTATGTTTTTTAAAAGATATTAAAGGATGATTATGAAAAATAAGCCAGAAACAGAAACAATGTGCGATCGTGTGTGGCCAGCAGACTCAGGGAGGTTATCTTCCCTCTCTACTTTGCCCTAGTGAGGCCAAATCTGGAGTACTGTGTTCAGTTCTGGGCATCCCAGTTCAAGAGAGATAAGGATATAATGGAGAGACTCCAGCAGAAGGCTACAAAGATGATTAGGGGACAGGAACATTCTGTTTATGAGGAGAGGCTGAGAGACCTGTGTCTGTTTAGCCTGGAGAACAGAAGACTGAGAAGCAATATTATCAATGTTTATAAACATCTAAAGGGCAGATGTCAAGGATGGGGCCAGACTTTTTTCAGTGGTGCTCAGTGACAACACAAGGGGTAATGGGTAACCCATCTGAACATGAGGAAAAACTTCCTTACCTGGAATATGACAACACTGGAACAGGCTTTCCAGAGAGGTTGTGGTCTCCTTTTCTGGAGATATTTAAAACCTCCCTGGATGCAATCCTGTGCAACCTTCTCTAGGTGATCCTACTATAGCAGAGGTTTGGACTGGATGACCTCCAGAGGTCCTTCCAACCCCTACCATCCTGTGATTCTGTGATGCAAGAGTGTTAAAGCAACAGGGAGTTATTACTGATATGGTTTAATTCCAGGAACAATACATGTTTTCATTCTTAACACCTTATGATGCTATTTAACACATTTAAATATATATTCAACATTAAGAAATCAATACAGATTGAGATAATGCAGAATCTAGCATACTAGAACAGCTCTTCAGTGTATTATGTTAGTCTGATAAATAAAGTTATCAGCCCATGGAATTCTCACACTTTTTCTAACACCTGAAGAACTGTCTTATTAGAAAATCAGGTCCCAGGTTCTACATCACTGAAACAAATAGAAAAATGCCTGTTGACTTTGAACGGATTTGTATGAATATTTAAAAATATGGATTAAAGGCTCCAGAAGTTCAACTCTTTTGAATGACATCAATATTAGTGTTCAGAAATTTTATCTCACAGGAAGGGGCAGAAGAACAGGAACCTTCATGATCTCTGTAACAGACGAGACTGTTTATTTTTT
>NW_008631448.1:0-25506 GCF_000691845.1 Merops nubicus | reverse complement strand
TTCTATGATTCTATGATTCTAAGATGGTGGAGTTCAGGATCCTGAGGGAAGAGAGTCAAAAGCAAGCTCACAGTCCTGGAGTTCAAAAGAGCAGACTTTTGTCCTCTTAAAAGATCTGCTCAGAAAAGTCAAATGGAATAAAGCCCTGCAGGTCACCTTCTCTAAGCTCAAGAGAGCTGGATCTCAATGAGTCCCATGGAACCTGCTTGGCCATCAGTCAGCAGCTGGGGAGAAACTGCATTGTGCTGGAGCCATGCAGCTGGGGCCAAGCAGCTTGGCAGAAGAGAACCTAAGAGTCCTGTTGGACACCAACCTGAACATGGGCCAAGTATGTGCCTTTGACACAAAGACTAATGGTATCCTGGGCTGCATTAGAGTGTTGCCAGCAGGTCAAGGGAGGTGATCCTTCCCCTCTAACAGTATTGATGAGGCCACACCTGGAGTTTTGAGTCTAGCTTTTGTGAGCAGCCCAGCTCAGTACAAGATTGACATGGACGTAGTGGAGAGACTCCAATGAAAGGCCATGAATGTGAATAACAGACTGGAGCATCTCTCATATAAGGAAAGGTTGAGAGTGCTGGGACTGTTTAGCCTCGAGAGAAAAAGACTCACTAAGTAACTGATCAACACGCATCAATACCTGGAAGGAGGTTGCAAAGAGAACAAAGCCAGGCTCTTTTCAGTGGTAGCCAGTGGCAAGACCAGAGGCAGTGAGAGCAAGCTGAAACACAGATGTTCTGTCTGTCTGAACATTGGGAAACTTTTTTACTGTGAGGATGACTGAGCACTGGCGTAGCTTGCCTAGGGAGGCTGCTTATTCTCCATTGTCGGAGATCTTCAAAAATGATCTGGACACTTTCCTGGGCAACCAGCTCTAGGTGGCCTTCTTCGAACAGGTGAGTTGGCACAGGTGGCTTCTGGATATCCCTTATAACATCAGCCATTCTGTGATTCTATGATATAGCTCAGAAGTGTCTTGTTCTGAAGATAGATTCAATATAATCAAGTCACTAACCATGTGTATTCTGCTTTTAAACATGTATGGCTTCCTACTTTATTGTGCACTATAGATACAAAATAACATATTTTCCTCAGTCCAATCCCTTCAGGGTACACTTGGCTACATTTTTCATTAGGAAACCATATGCACTTCAGTTAAAAAAAGAGTTTTCAAGATTATGAGATGCCAGCTAGAATGTAGTGAGGGTAACCATTCATTTTTGTTTAATGAACATTTCTACATGTAAGTGTTGTAAACTTACTCTGAACTCTGTCCTTTGCAGATGCAGTTATTCAAGGAGCAAACTGAATGTGAACAAGGGAGCCATGAATAAGTGGATCTATGACTTACAGAAACAATTCTCATATGTTCTCTATCATAAATAAATGCAGTGAGGAAGAGCAGACATGTCAGGTAAGCACAGTGAAACTGTATTTTTTACCAAGTCTCTGTCCAACCCTTTACAGTTCTTGTCTTTATCTCAAAATGATTCACAGATTTAAATAATGCATGGTAGTGGTGGGAAATGTTGCAAATTACCAAAGATACTAGGGCAGCTAAAATAATCCGAGAAATTCAGGCTGACACTTTCATCTGGCTTGTCCATGACACAATTTGAATCAAGACATGGTCATCAGGCAGACGGGGATGGGCATGCCCTGTCTATCTCAACATGTACCTATTGGAACATTGATTATTGTTTTGTTCTTTGTTTGTAGACCACCTTTCGCAGTGGGGCTCTGTTTCAAAACTAGGCTTCTTAAGAACTGAAGTACCTGAGTAATTTGTAATGGGTCAGGAAAGAAAAGATGAATCATGCTCGAAAAGCTTACAATCTAAGCCTAAAATAAGAGATGGCAGATGGATACTGACAGACAGATGGTAGTGAGCAAAAAATAATACAAACAATTATTAACAATATAAATAATACAAACACAAGGACTAGACATATAAATAATACTCACATATATGACATGTAAATAACAGTGCTAAATAAGAAAAATAGACATATCTGGAAGAAAAGCATTTAGCAATTGAAAACTAGACTATATTATAATTTTTACTTTTCTTAGCTAGTTTTATATTTAAAATATTAGAGACCTTGTTGATGTTAGAATCTAGGTTTCCTCAGTAAATAATATATTTTGAGGAATGCAGTCTTATTGCCTAAATTTGGGTTTTCAGCTTCGGTGTCTGTTACAAAATCAATTTTTCTAAACTTTATTACAGAAAGGAGGAGGAGCACTTCTAGAGGACAATCCCTATGATAGTAGATTGGGATATGCCCATCATTATGTGAATCTATATAGAAAATTCAGATAAATCTTCTAACTTCAATATCAGATAAATTGGAGCAGACACATGAAGCCTGTGAAATGGCTGAAAATTGAACCCAGAATTCAGAAGTTCCAACTAATCACTGTAGTTCTGAAACTGCCTTACCAGGAGGTATCAACCCAGTAATAATAAAGCAAATCTCATGGGTGTTAGAGGACAGGACCTCAAAGACCTTATTTCAGTTAATTAAAAAAAAAAAAGAAAAAAGAAAAAAGGAAGAAAAGACTTTAAAAAGAAATGATCCTTGAACTGTAGTCAAGCTAAGCAAACTCTTCCATCCAAAACTTCCCTTAAAAATTAATAATTTAAACAAATAATTAATGAATAATATTCCTGGAAAATTTGTCATCTATTTCCTTAGTACATTCTGTGATTTCTGATAATAGGTTTTTTGGTATGTATCTTTAAGAATAGTATGTTTATGTATTTGGGGGTGTGTGTGATATGTTGGCCTTTTTGTTTTGCCTTCTTCGATCTGAGGAGTAAATTGTAGGTGTAGAGAACTTCAATTCACAATGCAACACATAATGTAACTATTTCTGAAGTCAATATTTGGACTATGGGTCAATGTCTTGGCAAGTACACATGTACAAAGCTCCAAAAGATTAGAGAATATATTTAATGTTACTATATAAACAAATACCAGGAATCAAGTGGAATTAAAATGTAGCCAATTAGGCTATCAAACATCAAAGCACATCCCTCTTCTGTTCAGCTGTTTGACAATGTGAAGGAAAACAAATTCTGAAAAAAAGCAGCAAAGCTGCTGGAGAAGCTGAAAATAAAAAAGGAACAAGATACAGATAAAGTTGTTATTAAAATATTAGCTTTCATTCTCCTATTACTTTACTACTTCTATACTATTTACCTATTCTCATAACATCCATGTTTTACACTGTAGAATTATACATTTTACCTAGAAAACGGAGAGAAGAAATGCATTTTAGCCATTATTAAATAAGTTACTGTATATTTTTATCTGTAGTTTCTGGTGTCATATACAAAGTTTTCATTGTGGCACTGAAATGCTTATTGTCTGAACCTCAGTGTTTGTTTTATACTGCACAGAGTGTGACTGGGAACAGGACTTTTATCTGCCCAGAGTACTCCATGTTGATACACTGCGTGCTATCCATGGAGAGGCATGCTTGCCAGCTCCAGAGCCTATGCAATTTAAAGTAACAGATTTACAGCTCTGCTTTAAAGAGGGACTTTTTTCTCTCTGATGGAAAGCAGAAGCCTAACTTATTGATGTGAAAGTCTCTATAGATATGGAAGTGTATGCAGATATCTGACTAAACTTGGCTTATGGGGAAAGATAGTATCCTACAGAATGATAAGCTTGCAGAGTCAAGGACAAGATATTATCAGTGTTGCTCTCCAACCCTCTATCATTCTGGATATGGACTACAAACTTTCAGAGGAACCAAGGGGAAAAATCAGCTATTAACCCAAAGGCTGAAATGCAGGATACTAAAAAATGTTTCTGTGCTCAACAGCATTATGAAGTGGTTTGAAAGGATTCAGATACCAAATCCCTTAAAGTGGGCAATCCAAGTGACGTAACATTGCTACTTACTGTTGTAGAGAGTTCTACACATGAATTTCTATAGACATGTGCTATCATAATTAGTTATAGCTGTTAAGTTGCTGAAGACTATATGTGGACAGATATAACACCAAGAAAAGGAAAAAAGCTGCATAAGTAATAACTTTTAAAACTTTCCCACATATTCAGAAATGTTTATTTCTTTCATACAACTGTCTTCATTCAGGTTTTATTTTACAGAGAAGCCTAATGGTTTCCTTTTTGTTTCAGGCTTTTACTTCTAGCTCTGGCATAGACATGTAGTTGAAATAATTCTATTTTCATGTTTAGTACAAGACCTTAGTTCCCCAAATAAGTATTCTTTCCCCAGAACTGATTTGGAACTATTAATAAGTTTTCAAAAGGTTTTCTATCCTCCATGGATATAATATAATCTTGATAAAATAACATGATAAAAGTGCAATGTCCTGTACCAATCCGGGATGAAAGTCCACATCAGGGTTTTCCTTTTTAGACAGGCCAGAGGGAAACCTGGCTTAAGACTTTTTTCTTTCTCAGCATTTCTTGACAGCTTACCCTTCATCATATGTGGTGTATCTCTTTCTTAGTGAAGTGCTGGCAAAAGTGGCTGCAGGGCTGACCTGAGAAATGCTCAGAACTTTGGATTAAAAATATAAATATAAAACACAAATGCAAATATATTTAGTAGAAATTCTTTTAGTGTGGATTAGCTCCCTAAGCTTCCTTGCAGCAGGTCTGTACAGCTATGTGGCAGCACAGCTAAGGGATCAGTGCTAGAATAGAAATGAGGAGAAAAAGAAACAAGGATTCATTAAGTTCACATTAAAGTCAAGCAAAAGGCAAATGTAACTATGCCCCAAGGTAGTAGCCAAAGAAGAGTGTAGCAGGTTTACATAGTATAGAGAGGTTTTACATATCTGCTCACATCATCTAGCGTTAACTCTAAGCTTCCCTCAACAAATATTGCCTTTGTAAACTGTCTAATTTTGAGGGCTGTAGAATATAGTATTTTTCTTACCAGAATATCTCAAATTCTGTTTTCAGTGCTATTTTGATACAATTTAAGAAGAAATGTCACCATTTTCTATTTGAATCTATCGATACAAGGCAGAACGTAAGGAGACATTTCTGGCATGTAGGAATAGATTGCTCAGTTGCTACCAATTCTTTCTGCTTGCAATTGTTAGTTTCTCATTTTCACCTTTTATTTGGGAAGAAACTGTATATCTATCATTAGAAATAGTCTCATTTTTGTGTGACGCAAATGAGCGCCTGAATTCAATGTTGACTGTATCACTTTCAGAGATTTAAATCAAAGTTCCAATGAGGTGAACTGCACCATCTGTGGTGACAAAAAAGAAAAACATGCAAGAACCCCGATAAGCATTTGTAGATCTGTTGTTTTTCAGAAACCTATATTTCTCAGCTCAAAATACAAACTCTGTGCCCAGACTAAATTATGTTAGTTCAAGAAATTATTAAGTTGCACGGTCATTCTCAATGTTCAGCTTTAAAAGGTCATTGTTTTTATAATTTAATGAACTTATGCAGTGTAATCATATATAGGACTACTGTGCAGATGACTCATACTTTTTATCAGCTTTAAAATGTTGGAGAATTTCTGTATTTTTTAGATAGTAGTATTTGTGAACAAGAATATTTTTTTTTCAGAACTTGAAGCCACAATATGTTAAAGTGATGTTTTATTAAATTTACCTTTGTAAAATACACAATATGAAACAACATTTTAAGATTAGGCACCTAAATACATAGTTCAGGCATTTGAATCAATGACTTAACCTTAGTATTGCTGAGCAGCTCTGTCTTCCATTGATTGCTTTCTTGGTAAAATACCCTGCTGCCACCTCAGCCATGAATTTCACTGTGGTACGTCGCTGTCTTCTTTGTATTCATTGATGCTGCATGCAGTAATCTGAGGAAAGAATAGGTATAGCCTAAAATGATTGCAGATGTGGATGACAGCAAAATTAGCTGCCAATTTTCTAGAAGAGATGTAGCATTTTTTCTTAAGAAAAGAATAATCCTACATACAGATTCTTGCTCCCCTAGGATGCCCTCGTACTCCAATGCATGATCCATTACCAGAATTTATAAAGACACATATCCTCCTCTCACAAAGTCACTGAGCTGTAGCAGTAAAGAATGACACAATCCCAGATAGACAGATAAATAACACAGTCTAACATTGAATAGGGTTTGACCACTTGGGGGATAAAATGATTTCTATTTTATTCTGTGACTGTGGGTTAGACTCCGTGACTAATGAATATACTACTATGTCTCATCAACTGTGGCAAAGCATCAGAAGTCCATTCTTTATGGAATAAAGTTTTCTGTGCTGGAACAAAGGAATTTTTATGGAAGCATGCCTGACTGTTAGTGGTTTTCTTTACAGAAGCAGTGACAGTAAAAGCCAAAGTTCTGTTCTTGATGATCATCAGAACTGATTTACGCAACTTCTTACTACAAATTCAATACAAGAGTTGTGGATGAAATGTTGATTGTAATGTTCTAGTAAATTTCTACATTACATTGAGTGCAGCTAGTCACTTTGGCAAACATTTTATCACTTTCTATTGTCACAGCACCAGTACTGTCTCTCACCCCACTTAAACACCAAAAAACTCAAAGCTCACCTAGCCCCAATGCATGAAGTACAAAGAACAATCTATGGCACTGGAACACTCGGAAATTGTATCTGCAGATTTTCCAGTGGTGCACACTGAGTCACAGATTTTCTACAAGTGTGCTTCTACTGTTATAAGAATAATTTTTTTTTCCCCCATAAAAACCACTTGTATTCATTCTGGTAAGAAGTGAGTATAGCATTACAGTCTGGAACAGTGTCAAGGTTTAGACCCAGCTGGGAGCTAGGCACCACGTGGCCACTTGCTCAGTGCCCCACCATACCCTCAACAGGAAGGAGAAAAGGGAGAAAAATACAAAACATTGTGGGCTTAGATAAGGAGACTTTAATACAACAAAGCAAAAGGAACAATAAACAACAGTAATAACAATAACAGCAATGAGACAATACATAAAGCAAGTGTTATAAAGCACAGACTGCACTAGCTGTGAAAAGAAATGGTGTCTACACCCCTGGGACCACCTGGTGAAGCCCATGCGTAGCCTGGCCTACCCCTGGTCCTTATGTCATGGGCATGACAGCAATATAGTATCAAATAACCTATTGGCTGATTCAGTTGTCTATCCTGTAGGTAACCCCTCCCAACTTCTGGTGAAACTTAACTGTACCATAGCCAAACTATGACAAACAGGTCTGCTCTTGTTTGCCTGCCACAAAGCACTCCCACCTTATTCACCATGGCAACACTGACACAGCTATGTCTCTGTTTCCACAGTAAAGAAAGGGCTGGTAGGTAGTGCTCCACTGTCTTATGCCAGGATTCTGACTCTGCCACTGATTTCCAAATTATCTAGTGGCTAAACTTTGTGTAGGACCCTCTAAAATATCACAGCCCATGAACTATATAAAATAAAATAAATAAATATATTTTAAAAACAAAACCAAAACCAAAAACACACACAGGAAATAAGCCAAAACACAAACCAAGCTAGAGACAAAATACTTAGTCATAAAAACTTGGAAAAATCAGCAGCAGTCTTAAAAAGCAGACCCAGTTAAATCTCTCTTCCACTGTAACAGCTAATTTTAAAGCTTGTTCTCCAAATCACAGGCTTCTTTTAAGTTTTTGGGGTTTTTTGTTTGTTTGTTTTTGTTTTTGTTTTTGTTTTCTGTACCTATACCCCTTTTCAAAGATTTTTTCCTCACATGCACAGCCCTTGTCAAAACTTTCACCAATGACAAATTGTTGTGGTGAGCAGAGCCCACCCTAGGCAGGGATCGGCGTGCGGAAGATCTCGCGATGTAACGGAAAGCTCAGACTGCCCACGAGGGGCCTTGTGGGTGTGGCTTGTGCTATATAAGCAATTGCAGCGACGCAATAAACACCATTTGCAACATCCTTCATATTGAAGCCTGTGTCTGCTGATGGTACCCAACGGCAGAGGCTGGGTGGCAGACGTCCCGGGGATCGGGTGTCGGTAACGACAACAAATCTTTGAAGTAAGATTTATTTCCTCAACAGTCAGTTCTTCAATGTTCCCCACACACAGACACAACTTTAAGCTTAGAGTGAACAGACTACAGGCAGCACTTTAAAATTCACAAGAGTGAATTACAAGCTCTTGACATGTTTTTAAATATATTGTGGCCAAAGTTATCCTGTTGACTTCAGTCTCCTTGGTTGGGTCTGAGCACTTGTAAAAGCTCTGTGTGATGCTTGTCCTTCACTTTAGTAACCTTAGAAACCCAATATGCATGAACAGACTTTGAGGCATCTCCTTCAGGCCCCTAAGTCTATTTAAAGCTTTTGAAAAGTTAAAAATGTCATAGGAGGTAGTGTCCAAGACTAAATACATTACATGAGAAATGATCTATTGTAGAAATTAAGACTTTACTTGTGGTAACAGGACAAATACCCATCAGCTACTTTGTCCAAGTTTTCACTATTTTTATTACAAGTCCGTAACACTGACATTAGTATATGCATTCCTGAACACTTTATTAGCATTCAAATAATATACTACTGACATGATTTTTGGGGTTGAGTACACCACCACTGATTTTTGTTCTGAATGCCAAGGCTACATTTTACAATTTGTATGTATGAAGTCAGTAGCTAGCTATAGGCATGGAGTCTTGAAAACATTAAAAAAAAAAAAATCTTTCAAAATCACAGGTATAAAAAAACCTACATTTCTTTTCGCTTCAGATACCCCAGCAATATCACCAAATTGCTGAAACTGTGGGCATTACTTTGCAAAATGTTTCAATAGGGGAGCCTGTGCTATTGTATCGTACCAGCAAATTCCTAGTACTCATTTAGATTTTCCTTACTAGGTCACTTCATTAAAAAAAGATTAAAGTCTACTCCAGCTCAAGGCATGAATTCCCACTTCTGTTTCCAGAGAAGTCTGTTATCAATGCAATTCGGAAATAATTTTGGTTATAAAAGCAAAGTTAAATACACTTGTTAGGAGACCAAACATCTCTTCTGGGTCTGCAGTGGGTCACAGAACTCTAACCTTTGTAGCCCTTGAATTTAATGTAAGGTAGCTTTCCTGAAGAGTGTGGCTTTAAAGGTGCAAGAGCTGAGGCAAGCCCAAAGGTAAACCTGCAACACTGACATCTACTGCAGGATTTTCCTCACACCTTGCTGTCAAATTCATAACTTCTCACACATATAATTTCTTCTTTGAAAAGAGATTCACAGAGATCAGCAATCTGAGATAGATGTTCCCAGAAAACTTTTGAGGGAGAGAGGATTCCCTCAAGTAAACAGCATTCTGCTGAGGAGAAAATTCCCTTGGGATGTCCAGGATTTGAACAACATGTCCTGTGTAAAGAATGCCCAGGAAAAGGCTGCTTCTGTCCATTTGTCATGAACAGTGAGTGAAATTTAAATCCCTCTCTATTAAACAATGGGGTTTAAAACAATGACAGTGGGAAGGCCCACATGTAAAGGTTCTCCAATAGAGAAGAGTTTTCACTGTTCTCATGATTTGCACATGTGAAATGGACTGGTTTTCCACAGAAAAATGTGAGGAAGGATTATCCATGGTATAAACACACAACAAAACACGTCTCTGTGCTTGGTAGAAAACATCTATTTAATTCAAGTCACTGGGTTTCAGGTGTGACACAGCAAAAAGCACCTTGGCATCAGAAGATGGCATTGTATCACAGCTTTTTACCACAGCAATAATTTAGGTGCCCTGTGGACCTCACCAGCATAAACACTGGAACTGACAGACTTCACATCAACAGCAAGTAGGCAAAGGCAATTGTGAACATTCCTGATTGCCAAGAGGTTGAACTTTGGCAACTAAAAAGGTTTTCAAGAGCCAAATCTCACTTGCTAAGTCCTTTTCTGATTTCTGCCTCTGGTCAGCTGGACTGTGCCAACTTTCATGATATTTTTACTTAAATGATTAAGCTTATTCAATTGGCTGAGCAAGTTGCAAGAGCATTAAAAGACTGCTAAAGTACATGCTCACCATGGGCCTGATCAAAGCCCTCTGAGATCAATGGGAATATTTCCTTTGACTTCAGTGGGCTTTTGATGCGATTCCAAATTACCTAATGAACAGTTAGCCTCCAAAGAATGGTCCCAATGTTAGCATACCCATGGGCACTGCACTCAAAAGGATGTGGCTCCATATCCTGGGTGATACCATACATCTCATGGTGAAGCAGATGCAAGTGTGGTATCTCCTTCTGATATTTCATAAAATACCACAGTGATGATAGAGGAAACATATTTTGATTGACGACTTCAATGTTAGCTGGTACTTGAAACAGCTTGCGGCCACGTCAGGATCTGGCAGGAAGCCAGACCCCATTCACAATAATGGGACATCATACAAATATCAACAGGGCTCTTCAAGCTGGTATCCAAACCAGCTGTTATTATTAATTTCATGTCTTTTAAGAGGAAGAGAGGATTTCAGCCATTTGAAAGGATTTTTTTAATAGATAATTATACTGTCTGGTGATATCTAATTTCTGTTTACCTCTGAATGCTACTGAATTTGTAGCTAATGCTCCCCTACAAATTGGATTTATATATACAACTGCTGTCTAATTTAGATGATTCATGTAGAATCTCTTTTGCATTTATGTTTCATCAGGTGATTTTTTAGAAGAAAACTGAAGGCAACTGAATGTTGACAAAAACAAAAAAAACCCCATTAAACTGGAATTTAGACAACTGTGCATTGATACAAGAGCCTGTAGAGAGATTAAAATATAGGGGAGAAAAAAATTGCTGGTTTTGTGTAAAAGGCTCAACAACTGGAGATTAGAAATGAATAAAAAATTCACAGTGAACCATCATTAGTCATCAGTGTGCTCCTGTGGCCAAGAAGGCCAATGATATCCTAGGGTGCATCAAGAAGAGCGTGACCAGCAGGCTGAGCGAGGTTCTCCTCCCCCTCTACTCTGCCCTAGTGAGGCCACATCTGGAGTACTGTGTCCAGTTCTGTGCTCCCAGTTCAAGGGAGACACTGGAGAGAGTCCAATGGAGGGCTACAAAGATGATGAGGGATGGAAGCATCTCTCTTAAGAGTAAAAGCTGAGAGAACTGGGTCTGTTTAGCCCAGAGAAGAGTAGACTGAGAGGGCATCTTATCAATACTTATCAATATCTAAAAGGTGGACGTCAAGAGGATTGGGTTTGTCTCTTTTCAGTGGTGCCCAGTGACAGGATAAGGGTTAATAGGCACAAGCTAGTACACAGGAAGTTCCACCTAAACATAAGGAAAAACTTCTTTACTGCGAGGGTGACAAAACACTGGAACAGGCTGTCCAGAGAAGTTGTGGAGTCTCCTTCTCTGTATACTTTCAGAACCTGCCCGCATGAAATCCTGTGGAACCTTATCTATGCAAACTTTCTTTATTGTGACGTTTGGGCTAGATAATCCCCAGAGGACCCTCCCAACCCCTACTATTGTGTGCTTCTGTGATTCTGAGATCTTAGCTCCACAGATGTTTCCAAGTTCTTCATTCCATTTTGCTTGGGAGTAGATGTGCTACTCTTCTCTGTTACACTTTCTTTTTATCACAAAGAATTTCCAGCAAATAGAGACTTCAGGTTCATCTATATTTTTTACCCTGTAGCAGCTGTAAGTGTTCTAGATGTCTTGTGGAAAAGGCCTAGTCTCTATACAAGAAGACTAATTGAAGTGAATTGAAACTTATAGTGGAAGAATGAAAAAAAAAATCCATAAGTTGTAAGATGTGGTGGATTAATCAGGTAAGAGAGGTAAATGTGTAATTAAATTTACAACCAGTACAAATATTTGTAGCTCTTTCACATGACTTACACATGGTATTTACATGTGGAACACATTATGCACCCTTCAATATTTTTGTATTCTTTTATTGGTATACTCATGCTTGCATATATATATGTATGTGTATATATATAAAATGTAATATAATACAAATGTATTTTTATATAAAACATAAACTACACAGATTAATGTTAGAGGAACACCATAAAATGTGGGTTTTTTAAGTCTATTGTGAAGGAGTTTTTTCGACCAGCATATTTAAGGAGAAATCTACAAACGTAGTAGCGGGCAGAAGTATGCAGGAAATTTTTAAAACGTGGAGCAAGTAATGAAATGTTTTAATTATGATATGGAAGTTGTAGGAGAAGGGGAAGGAGAGCATCAAAGGAGACTTTTGGTTCTGTATAACAGAAGGTGTTAGCAAGGAAACTTCAAAGGAAAGATTTAGAGAGTTCAGAAATGGAAGACTATGAGTCTAGGTTAGTCATCCAGGTTTTGAGAGATGCCTAAGATGAAATATGTGACTTTGAAAGAATACAGGTCTTCTTGAAGTGTCTGTTTAGGATTCACTAGTGGAAACTGCTGCAAGAATATACAGCACTCAGAGAATAAAGGACAATGGGCAAGAAGGGACTCCAGAAGCCAAAAAGAGGTAGCAGAAAAAATTTATAGCTTGCAAAAAATCCCACCACTGGTCACATCCATATTGTGAAAATAGATCTCATCAATACAGTGACTTTTAGTTTTAATTGTATTTGTCACTGTGGCTATGTTCACTACTCCAGAAAGTTTATTTCTTGCATTATGAAGTCATTGTCTAGACAAATAATCTGCTGAATTTTTGTCCTTGACAGGTTTGAGTACTATTTCTGAGTGCTAATCTTGTTATCTCAGTCCCTATCTTTCTAGTTTTGCTTGCTGTTTTATCTTCAGATTTCAAATAACAAAGTCAAAGCTTGGTTTTCTGCAAAAACTATACTAAAAAATGAACCCTGCAGACATACCTTTGAAAATGTATGTATCTCTAAATTAAAGCTGCTAGTTTTCTTACAACTCTACTTTAGCAAATATTGAACCTGCCTATGAAATACATTTGTGCTTTCTGTGCTTTTAAAATTGTTGCTAGCCTGACTGAATATGCAGCTGTTAGTAATCTACAGTTTCTGTTTATCCTGCTGAGTGGGAAGACATTCACAGACTCATTCAGCTAAAATTCTGAAATGCTGCCTCATACATTTCATTCTCCTAAAACACTGTCTCATTCAGTCAACTTTTTCAAAGGTTCATTTTGATAGCAATAATACTTAATAAACCCAGCAGCCAAACCTGCCATGTCTAAAAATGGTTGTCTATCTGAGGTTAGTTTCTGTGCATCCTTAGATGTAAGAACTTTCCTAGGACAGGATTAGGAAAGTACAGACTCAAGGACCTGTAATTTAGATTTAATGTAGTAATTTTAGATTTAGTAGTAGCAGTTATCCAGATTCAGTTACGATGAACTGAATATTTCGGAGTTCAAATAGTTTTGTAGAATCACTTTCACTAACACACACTCTTCAATAAACCACAATACCACTTCAAACAAAAATATTATGCAGCAACTACCTCTGCAATTATTATCTTCCAAAATCTCACTGATTATTTTCTGTAGCTTTTGGATCTTGAATCTTTCCTAATTGAATTTTATTAAAACTTTTTAATATCACTTTTATAAAAGGAATCTTTGCTTCTATTTAAAACATAAGGAATGCAATGTAAATTGTTACTATACATCAGTCTTTCTGTATAACATCAATGCCTATCAATGTCTTCTACTTGCCCCTAATACGTGGTAGTATAAATATATACCAGTGCTTCCTGTTTGATAGTGTCTTGTTGCTTTTGTTTTATTTTGATTTGAGTTTGGATTGGTCTTTTTTCTTTCCTGTGTTACAGTAGCTTTTCTACTGTCAGTGAACTATCAAGATATAGTATTCTATGTTTCTCTAATATAGGAGATACCATTTTATCTATGTGCAGTCCTGCCATTTTGCTCACCATCTCCTTGAAAAGCACAATTATCTTCTCAAACCATCAATTCAACACTGACTAGGAGTGGTTGGGGTGTTTTTTGTGGGTTTGCTGAGCGTGGGTTTTTTTTTGGTCGCTTGTGTGTTTTAATCTTTTCTTGAAGTCATAGATAAGCATTTCTCATCTAGTGAAAGAGAAAGTCTAGTGACTTTTTACACCATATGGATACAATCTGATATTGCATGCCTTAGTGTGTGATTCTCTTCCTCTTCACTTTAACAGCTACTGATGCTCCTGAGTCTATTTATCTGTTTACGTGGTTTATCTTAGAATGTACTAACTAAAAAAAAAAAAAACAAAAAAACAACTCAGAACCCAAAACCAAACAAACAAATAAAAAACATCAACAGAGGAGAGGAAGGAAATAAATGTACTTATTTGTTTGCATGAAATGGAAAAAATTGTTTTCCTTCTGCTTGCCCTGCCTACCACCTTTCTCTTGCATTGCATATACATTGTTTTACTTCTGGGCTTAGAAATCTCCAACATTTATGTTTATTAAAAATAGTCTTGTGTCTTAGAGGAATTAGTAATTCTGACTCTGTGTCAGTCACTTCAGAAAAATACTGCGCCTCTTCAGGATAACCCATTACGTTCTCAAATGCTGGGTGTCTATACTGTGAAGAAGTCCATCTCTATCATCTGTAAGAATAATGATGCTTTGCTTGTGGGTTTTTGTTTTTGTTTTTGTTTTTTTTTTCTTAAATGTTTTTCTTTGCTATAGCTTTCATTCAGAGCACACTTTTATATCACTGAAGTAATAGTCTGTTTCTTTGGACTGAATTTGTTACAATTCAAGTCCTCTGGTTATTACTGGTAGTTCTTCAGTTCATCCCAGATCTTAAGGATTTTCTGTTCAGTAGACTAAATGTGTAAGAAATTATAAATCATTTCGTATTTCAGAGAATGCATTGCTAGTTACATGCTCTTTCCAGTTCTCTTGTTCTTATGACATAGCTATCCTCATTTTGTTCCATATTTTATCTTCCATTTCTTATTTAAATTTCTCATGTACCATATTCATTCTGAATCCAATGCATTCATTCAACGCCTGCCTCTGCTTGGCATATGACTGCACCATTTAATAAAACTCTTGTGTAGAGATATTCCAGCTGGAGTCCTCCTAGGTAAAATGGGAAACATTTTGATGTTGGTGATGGTTTATCCATAATGATTGTAGGCAATTCAGTTTGAAATTGGTCTGTTTCATTCATCAAAAAAATAATTTACTGGAAACCAAACTTTAATGAAGATCTTTGACTTTGCCATGTCCATGATTATGCCATCTGCATTAAGATGTATGGAGATATTCATCTGTAAGTTACCATTTTCTTACTTCCAACTTTTCTGCAGTAGTATTAGGGGTTTATGTGCTTATGACTTTATAAAAATTGGTTGAAAGAATATCACTGTAGGTTTTGGATGAGAATTCCTCTTTCATAAATACCGTAATGCTCAAGAAGATTGCACTGTTTTGGGCAAATACCGCTTTAGAAAAAAAGTCCTACAGAACTACAGAACTAAAATAAAGTATTTTGTTATAATTTTATAATTACAAATGTCTTTTTTTCAGTTTGGATTGCTTGTTCCCTTCTCTCCACCACTATTTTATTTTATTTTATTTTATTTATTTTATTTTAATTTTTTTCCTTATTTTATGTCTATGGGAAAAGCAGACAATGATATACCCAAATATCACATGCTTCCCTGTCTCTTCACCCACTACATAAGAATTAATTGTTTCAGATGAGTTCCAGTTAATGTGGACCAACATGACTGACAGCTCCCTGAAAGTGTTTGGGCTCAGCCTTTTGGGTAAAGTAGTAAAGTTGCATGACTGGAAGCTATACTTGGCAGAGATTACTAAGTGTTAGGTTGATGTTCTCCATGATTTCCAGGCATTACTGGGAAATGCTTTCTCTAAATCAGCCTTTACAGTGTCTTATCTCAAGACTGCATAAATACAAATAGTAGATCTCATAGTGAAGCTACTCATGATAATGGGGCAGCTTACATGGACAGAAGAAGGTAAAGATTGATGAAATTGTCTTGTGACCCGGCAAACAAAATGGGGAAGAGTGCCAGATGGCCAACAGGAAGATATAAGAAGTCTGCTTTGCTTAAGACTAAGTGATCCAGAGGATAATGTTTCCTTGAGGCATAATCAAGCATTCAGGAGACAGATGGTAGAGAGAGTATGGAGTCAAGACAGTTCTAATTAGTCCAGCACCATATGGAGTTGCTTCTTTTCTAGAAGCTCAACCTTCCAAACAGGCCTGTGGGTCTCTGGACATGCCAGAGACCTTTGAAGTATTCAATCACTACCAACCAATCCACTTGCCCAGATCTTTATTTTACAGAAATAAGTGGATGATGCTGAGCATGTGAAAGCTGGTGCTTAAATCTCTAATATGAAACTGAGATTGAAGATGTAGCTGTACTGTATACAAGAACCAAGAATTTAGAATCTGGTGTGGTCAGAGTCTATCAGGTGTCACTGAAATATTACTCCTTTTTACTTTCATCCATAAAAACTAAGCTTCTTGCTTCCAGCCATCAGATTGAAAGAAGCACTGCAATTCTGCTACCATAATATATGTGGGCTCTGCTCCCACATGGCAATTTTCTTTTGGCCACCATAATCACCACCTTTATTGTTACTCTTGAAAAAAAATTAATCCATTTTTCAGATTAACTAGTATTCTAACGATACGAAAAAAAAAAACCAAAACAACAACAACAACAAACATTATTTGCCTTTGTCCTTTCATGTTTGGAATCTCAGTGTCTTTCAGGATAACTTTTTATCTGACTCCTAGCACTCTTGTACATAAAAAAGACAGACTACCTCCTCATTGCCACCAATGTTTTATTGCTTTTTCTTTTTTGCCTTTTCTATTTTAATGAATAATTGTTATTTATTTTTCCACATCCTACATTGAAGAAAAAATTCCTCACCATCTTATTCTCATGATTTCCTAATATATGCATTAAATTTAATCTAAATGTTTATGAAGCATTCATTTTAAAGACAGGAAATTATTTTTAGTGGAGTCATATTGACTTATTTTCAATTTTAACGTTCTTTCTGTATTATAAATTGTGAAACTCACTAGAAAACAATGCATAGCGTTTGGTTCTAACACTGAGACACTGAGAATATGAGGCAATCTCGAAGTCGTACTTCCTACAAAGAAAACACTCACAAGCTATGGTTGAAATTATTTTCTTTTATTTCTTCTGTTACCAAATTCAGAGTTTAAGGAGCAATCTAGGCTTTTATTGTTTTCATTTCCACGTCCAAAGCTTCACAGTCCCCTAAAACTCTGTCTCTATTCAATAGCTCTGTAAAGCTGTTGGGAGAGGTAATGACTATCAAGATCTGAAGTGCCAGTGTTATGCAGGTGACATGCTACCAGCATTATATAAAACCTAAACCCCAGTGTTTCTCAGAAATCACAGTACTTATCTGAAATCAATAGTTGGCTGAAGAGCAATTGAAAGGCAGAATTAAAGAAAAGTTAAAATGATGGATTTAAGAGAAGAATTTGTCCTCTGTCAGTCTATACATGATGAACTTGACTTGCAGCTTTAATATATTTGTCAATTATTTAGAGTTTGATCTGGCCACTGTGACATCTATATTGACAAACTTTTTAATGGAATTAACTGGAAGGGAATATTCTCAATAATATTAGTCATTTTAAGTTCGGGGTGTGCCCGAGATAATTGTCTAAGCTATGTGTGTAGTCGGCAGGGAGATTCATCTCCAAAGAACAACTGAGGCTATGCACATCTTGCTCAATGTAGTAATTCAGATTCTGCATCTGATTTGTCTTTTCTTTTGTATTGTCTCTTCCTCTCCTTTCAAATTATGTTTAACTGGTCAAAAATACCATGCTTCTCAACATGGATTTTAAGTACCTAAGTAACCGTACCATGGTGTTCTCCACTCATGCACAACACTTCTGGCTCACCCGACCACAGACTCTAGCTCCTTTCTGTATGGAGTTGGTAATTCATAATCCTCATTATCTTGCTGTCTCTTCAATTTGACATCTTCATTAGAAAACTCCTCAGTCTGTATATGAAGATGACTACCCTGGTGCTTATACAGCACCAAACACTTTGCTCCTGCTTATTACTAGGTGAGTACTATCTGGTGGCAGCTCATCTTTCATTATGATGGACAGGAGTGAAGTGTTCAGTGACACAACTATTACAGCTTTGCAAGACAGAGAAGAAAACAAACTCAGAAAATTTGTGACTGCTGAGGCTAGTTGAAAGGTTTTCTCTCAAGCTGGACAAGAAGGGGTTGAATGGAAAAAGCCTCAAGAAAAGAAACTGTAGGATGGTGAAGAAAGGAGATAGAGATGCTGTGTGCATATGTTCATTTTGTTGCTGAACGAAGACTTTATAACACCTAAAACCAATCCCATCATCTCAGCTAAACCACTGGTTTCATCCATAAATGTGTGAGATGTATTTTATCCTATTCTTTTCTCTTGAGATAACCAGTCACCACGAATTTCATTGATATTTCCCTTTTCCTGGATTCTGTTATATAAATAATATTTTATTGTACTTTTTGTTTTGTGCATTTTGCTGTTTTTAAATTAATTATTCATTAAGCATTAATTTTGGGAGTGAGACTACTCTTAGCATAAACTACCATACATAGTCATATTTTTCATTATAATTACCAAGAGTAATGATAGCATGTAATTCAGAATGTTAAATCAAGAAAACAGTTTACTTCACATGCCTAATACTTCACAGATTTAAAGTGACTACTTTGGCCAAGTTTTAGATAGACTTTTTTAAAAATCATTTTTTAATAGCAGGTTTCTGGAGTTGTTTTCTTGTCTTTCCTTTTGGATTCCAACAGTAAGAAGAATTTCCATACAAACAACAAAAGTTTTGAAAAGTTTATGAAAAAGATTCTAAGGAAAAAAAAAAAAAAGAAAATTAGTTTGTTTTTCAGGTGTACACTAAGTTGCGATCGGGAGGAGTTTGTGCCAGTCTGTTGGCTACATCATTAATCACAATTATCTTGTTTATATATTTAGTTATCTCAGTTATTGTTAAGTAAAAATAATTTTTAAAATCAGATTTTTAGTCTGTGCATTATGCTTGCATTTAATCACACTCAAATTCTGATGAAAAATGATGCACAGGATCATCAAAAATGAGCTCACCTTTTTACCTGTCGAAGTTAAGGAGGTTAATATGTGAAATTATTTTGACATTAGCTTTTAGCTGCACCAAGAGGACTTCCCCTGCAAGGAGAAGACAAGGGACACGGGCTCATGCAGTATGGAGAAGGGGCTCCTCACAGCAGTCCTCAAATTGGTGGAAAAAGAAACTTCTCAAATGCATCAGTGAAGAAATCAGTAATATATATAATGCCTCAGGTAGTGTATAATACCTTCTAATCTATTTTCTGTTTCTTTTTCAAAAGACTTGAACAGGTGCATATTCAGCGATTTCAATGCTAAAAATAAATTATTATACTATCATTAAGAGAAACGTTTATGTGGGTTTTGGCACAGGGACGAAAAAAAGGAAGTGCTTAAAACCCATGTAAACCAGGGAAAATAAATTCTGCTGTTGAAAACACACAGAACAGTAAATCATTTGGTTTTGTCAATCAATGAGATGTTAAGTGTGCTAGAAATGTTTCTGCTTTCTGTCCCTACATGACATTACTGTAAATTTACCTTAAGAGTACAATTTATTTTTAATCAATGGCTTAATTATGTGAGTTTTCCCACAATGGGGTTTTCTATCTGCAATTATGGAATTGTCTGCTGACAGTTTTGCCCACCTTCCCACTGCAGTTTCAGTTTCTCTGTGAGATCACAAGAAAAATTCATTTCAAGAGTATTAAAAGTACACAGTTAGAAAGTAGGTCTGGGTAAATGGTTTGGAAAAAATCCAAATCTTATCATGCATGAGAAGCACAGAGCTCAGAAATAATGCAAGAAAATAATTTCTCATGCTATTTTAGCCATATTGTATGTTCAGATTTATCTGAATACCAAACCTAAATGTCTTGGATGATTGATCATTGTTTCATGTAGCCTTTTGTATGGATTTGGCTTGTCTTCACAGAACCAAGCAAGGACAAAACGTCATATGTGATACATATGCCTTTGTGAAAAACACACAAAAAAACCCCCACAGAAACAGCATTATGAAGTTTTTTCTCTTTATAATTTTGACTCACTTGACATTTGTTCTGAAACTTGTTAAAAATAACAGGGAAACCGTGAAGACCTCTGATCTTTGGAGGGAGATTATGTGAAAAATCAGCTTTATCAGGAATCATTTCCCTTAATCTTTCCACCCCTTATTTTCTTGAATACACATCTAATCTATAAGCCAATTTGAGCCAAGATGGTCCTTTTGCATGAGATATATCAAAGCATAACTTCCAAAGCTCTTGGCACCAAAATCTGGCGACCTACTTAAAGTGCAAGGAAAGTAATAGCATGAAAATCTATGAGACTAAATCCTCTGTTCAATTCAGATCTTCTTTGTGGCACAGCCACTGCGTTATATTCACACAGCTGCTTTATAGTTAGCACCACTGCAGGTTGCCTTGCATTGCTGCTAGAGCGTTACTGTTTCCATCACTGTGCAAACACAGGGGCTCCTTTCCGTACTTGCAAGGTTCTGCTTTTGGGGTCCACTGCTAATTCAGGAATGCTGTGGTTTAGACTATGTCACAACATTTATCTGTGTAAATTCTCTTGCACAATGAAGTCATAATAATTCTGTTGCTTGAGTATTCCTACAGCCAACGTGACTGAAGCTTTCTGACAGTGATTGTGCCAAAAGTTGCCTCTAAAATGTGCTTGAAAAATGCCTATGTATCAAGACATCTTTCCATTTTTATTTCCATTCTATGCTTGTGAAATCTAGTGTGAGATTTAGATAAAAGGTCATGCCAGGAACCTTTCCTGGATTTCAGTCCTAAACTACATCACTCAAAGGGAGATCATGGGTGCACATTGCAAAGAAAATGGTTAAGAATTGAGCAATTGGGTGGGAACAGCTTACTTAGTCAGTAATAGATGACTAATAAGTCACTTACAGACTATTAAATTCTAGCACTTGATTTAATACCTTAATTCCTTGAGTATGGAATCTCACACTTCAAAACACACTGAGTTATAATTCAAAACAACTATATTTTTTCAGACATATTAAATAATTCTATGTGTATTACCTTACACATAGAGTTACATATACATAAAGAACACACTACGTGTTTTACTTAGGAAATGCATAGATAACACTGGTGATAAGCAATTTAGTAACTCACAGAATTTTTACTTCGGTATTAGTAGATTTGTGAAGAGAACAGAAATCATGATTCAATTAGAAATGTTTTCATTTTGAATAACGGTAGTTTCCTGTGAGAATAAAATTCAGTGTGTCAAGACATTTTATAGAGTCAAAGGGCTTAATGTGTTTTGTTTTGGAAGTACTGATGTAGCATTTAAAAATATTTTGTTCAGATGGCATTAGAACACTGCAATGTACTTCTAAATTTTATGTGTAATTAATATATACAACAAATTAGATACAACTGAAATTAAAAATATCTTACTTTGACTTTGACCCCTATATAGTATCTTCCTTCAGAAATGTCAAAGAAACAAACATTCCTGTCAAACATTTTTATATCATCAGAGTATTATTTTTTTAATTCAACCACTGTCAAGTTAATTTTTTTAATCAACTTGAAAGCTTTATTTTTCTTTCTTTTTAATTTCTTTTTTTTTAATTGTTGATTGCTAGAACTAGCCATTCACATACTGATCCTCATAAATTTGTTTCAGTATGCATAATAGGTGTGGAGTGTATTTGAGCAAGTGGAAAATAAAAACAGGAGAAAATACCATTCAACATCATTTGCTTTATGTCTTCTCAAAAAAGGTACAATCTTTACAACTATCAGGATGGAGGTTTGTAGCAAAGCAGGTAAAGCTTTATTTTACAAGGCACTAGCAGCATCTGTCTGGAATACTACAAACAGTTCTAGTTATGGCCAAGAAATTATTTCAGACTGATTACTAAGATGATCAAGGGTTTGGAAAACCTTTTGTTTAGAGAAGGTTTCAGCCTGGTAAAACAGAAGTGGAAAAAGCTTCTATTTTAACTAAAGAATAAATTTCAACAGAATAAACGGAATCACAGAATCACAGAATCCCAGAATGTTAGGGGTTGGAAGGGACCTCCAGAGATCATTGAGTACAACCCCCCTACCAGAGCAGGACCATCTAGTCTAGGGCAGGTCACACAGGAACGCATCCAGGATATACATTTTCAATTAACAACTTCTGGTCATAAATTACAAGAAGGTTCTTAATATCTGAATGTTTCACTATTGCAACTATTTAGAACACAAGTGAGTGAGAATGCTTTTTTAAGTTGTAGCTTCCTAAACTTGTAATGAAACTGGGTGATACAGTTGCTTACAACAGCAGGGGTTAGAATTAAATGTTCCAGGGGCTGCTGGAAGGTGTTTCAGTAAGGACTTAGAGGACTCTTTAAAGCAGGCCCCTTGTCTGGCCTGCAAGTTTTCTTTACATGAAAACTAGAAAAGGGGCATTTCTGAAAGGAAAGGAAAGAGCTCCATTGTACCTGTAAGCATTTACTTAAAAGCATTTCCAGATCAAATAATGCAGATAGTCATTAAATGCTTTTCCAGCTCTATATGCTACGTTCTCATGTTGCTAAAGGATGACATTTGCAAGCATGCCAGCCGAGGTCTATTTTAAAGGAACTCTTTAGACAGCAATGTGGTGAGAGGGCAGTCTGCTGTGTTGTTAACACCTTTGTTGTTAAAGTGTGAGGTTATATTCCTAATTGTGACTTTAATGGCCACATCTTACTCTGTGTTTCCGCTCCCTCTGTGCTCTCCACTTATATCTGCTACTTTAATGACTACAGCATATTTTTACCATGACCATTAGCATAGTAGGAGAAATGCAGTGGAGGAAATACTACTATTCTATTTTTTGATTCACTTACCATCAGCAAATTTGTTACTTGTTTTCTTATTACTGAGTCCATATCATTTAGACAGAAAGCATAATTTCCAGTTTCCAGCTTGCATTTATTTTATCTCAGAAATCCTGCTGAGCCAGCCAACATGTCAATTGCCACAGTGGTGCATAAGAAAGCAGGAAGTGTAAAGCCACTTCTCAAAGCCATAGATCTTTACTTTTTTATTATTATAGCTTTGCTTGATTAGGACTTATGTTGAGAATGGGGAAAATGGAAAGTAAGACCTTTTCTTTTTTTTTCCCTCTTAAAGAGAGTAAAAAATTGCAGGGTATTTCTTGGGGATATGGTGGGGCTTTTTCATTAATGTAGTTACTGTTTTTCAGATTATTTGCTTTCATTGACTTACTTTTTACCTTTCAATGTGATCATCCTGAATTCAGATTCATATCTGTGTGCGAAGAACCATTATGATTATCTACTCCAACCGCCTGTGTAACAGACCATAAAAAGTGAACCAATAATTCATGCATCAAGTTCGTATCTTCTGCGTGAAGGACAATATATCTTATTGAAAGACATCCAGTTTTGATTTAAAGTCTTGATTCTGTCTGATGAATGTTTACATCTTTCTAAGCAATCCCACAGGCCTGGAAATGTGCTGTAGGGAAATGATATCTTGAGGTTCTCCCTCCATTGACTTTCATGTTTGAATCAATCGTTTAAAATTGACTTTTAAGAATTTTTTCCAGTACTAAAAAAAAACCCAAACAAATAAACAAACAACAACAATGAAATGTAATCATAATTTTTCCTCTCAGAACTTCAGTTAGGCATGGCTACAACAAATATTCAATGAAGGACATGATTTGTAAAATAAGATCTCTTGCAGGTACTTTACATTAGCAAAAAACCAGTTGAGTCAGTGATGATGTCTGTACAAAACAGAATATATATCACATATTAAATAATCAGTTCCCATTGGAATTTCTGGGAAAAAAAAAAAAAAAAAGTAAAAAAAAATTTAAAAGTGCTGCTACCTTATAGTTCCAGCTACTACAGAAACAAAGCCTGACTGACAAATTATAAGGGAAAGGTGGCCAGAAAGCCCACCTTGATCTCTGTGCGGCATCCATTGGTTGCTAAATTGCATGAAGTAGATAAACACTTCCATAAGTCACAGTAAATCTTCCAACAAGATCATACTTAGATAGTTTTGTGATCAATCAAAGGAAGTACCTACAAACCTTGTAAAAGTGAATTTTTTTGGTGTTCACTGGAAGACATGGACAAGGCTTATTAGTAGATTTCTGTACTTCAGAGATAAAATAATTTACATTAAATAAAAAAATACAAGCAAAACCTACAATAAACTAAATCAACTTAAGAAAAATTCAGTTTGCTTCATATAATCATAGAATGACTTGGTTTGGAAGGGACCTTTAAAGTCATCTAGTCCAACCCTCCTGCAATGAGCAGGAACATCTTCATCTACATCATGTTGCTCAGAGCCACATCCAACCTATCTTAAAATATTTCCAGAGTGTGGCATCTACCACCTCTCTGGGCAACCTGTGCCAGTGTTTCGCCACCCTCATTGTAAAAAATTTCATCCTTAGATCTAGTCTGAATATGCCATCTTTTAGTGTATTACCCCTTGTCTGGTTGCAACAGACCCTGCTAAAAAGATTGTCCTCATCTTTCTGATAGGCTTCCTTTAAGTACTGGCAAGCCACAATAAGGAGACTTCTCTTCTTCAGGCTGAACAAACCCATCTCTCTCAGCCTGTCCTTCTAGGAGACGTGTTCCAGCCTTCTGATCATTATTGTGACCCGTCTCTGGATCCACTCCTTAATGTCCTTCTTTTGATGAGGGCTCCAGAGCTGGACATAGTACTCCAGGTGAGGTCTCACCATAGTGGAGCAGAGGCACAGAATGACCTCTTTCAACCTGCTGGCCATTCTTCTTTTGGTGCAACGCATGATACAATTGGCCTTCTGGGCTGAGGGCACATTGTTGGCTCATACCCAGCTTTTGATCCACCAGTACCCCCAAGTCCTTTTCCAAAGGGCTGCTCTCAATCACATCAACCTTCAGCCTCTATTGATACCAAGGATTGCCCTGACCCAGGTGCAGAACCTTGCACTTGGCCTTGTTGAACCTCATGAGGTTCACATGGACCCACTTCTCAAGCTTGTCTAAGTCCCTCTGGAAGACAGATGATGTCCCATCCCTCAGGTGTGTCAACTACACCACTCAATGTGTTGTCATCTGAAAAACCTGATGAGGTTTGAAAGCACCTGATGAGGGTGCATTCAATTCCACTGTGTATGTCATTGATGAAGATATTAAACAGCACTGGTCCCACTATAGACCCCTGAGGGACACCAACTGTCACCAATCTCCACTGACCTCTCCCCTCTGTGTGTGACCATCCAACCAATTCTTGACACACCAAATAGTCTACCCATTAAATGCATATCACTCCAATTTACAGAGAAGGATGTTGTGGAGGATCATGTCAAAGGCCTTACAGTGGTCCATATAGAAAACATCTATAGCTCTTCTCTCCACTGATGTAGTCATTTGTAACAGATGAGACTGTTTCTTAT
>NW_008631447.1:0-22948 GCF_000691845.1 Merops nubicus | reverse complement strand
ATTTTTTTTAACTTCCAAATTTTCCAAATTTTTCAAGCAAAATCTCTTTTGCTTGAGCCCCACGTTGGGCGCCAATTGTGTCCTGGCTCCATGTAAAAAGGGGTTCAGGGCAGGACCCACACAGAACAGAACTGTGTACTCCCCCCCCTCGAGAGAGAGAGAGACACTTTTGAAAAAAAAAAAATGAAGTATATTGTTCAACAAGGATCAGAAAATGAAAAAGGGAGGTAAGGAAAATAATATATACAAAGATTAGGGGAATAATACAAAAGATAAAATATACAAAACCCTCAGAAATGGTTCCAGGGTCCCACGGAGTGAAAGGAGAACTTTCCTCTCCGAGCTCCAAGGCAGGAGTGAAATAAGAAACCACTCCCTGCCTCTTATCAGAGTGTGTGTGGGAAGGGGAGGGAATACAATGGTTTCACACCCACCCGGGGTCCTCCCAGTTGCTGGAAGGTCACGACCCCATTCCAAGCCTCAAACCACAACAGTGGGGGTAGTAGATACATGCTCAATGTAAAATCCTAGATGTGAACAGAAGTGCCAGGATGAGGTCGGAAAGATTAACCTAAGAGGAGAAATTGGAGAAAGTCCCATTCAAAAGCCAAGATGCAGCTACTCCTGGGCAAAGGCTAGGTTGCTTATATTTCAGGAGAACTTTGCTAGAAGTTTTGGTGGAAAAAAAGGACAGGTTAGATGACTATGTTTGGTTGGAAAAGACTGAAAGCTAGGACCTGGGGCTCACAAGTTTTAGAGAAAGTACTCACTGAGGTGTCAAGATGAGGAACCAGACTGGAAAGGGGAAAAAACATCGCATTTTGAGAGATAACAATTAACTATTGAAAAATATTAGCCCCATTTCAATTCTGCAGTGCTGCAGAATACAGCAAACAGTGGTCAGTGAAGCTCTTATGTCAGAACAGAGAGAAGAAAGCTATTGCCCCTTTGTACAAGGGTAAGTCAGCAGTTGTTAATTCCAGTCACATCACTTGTTTTTATTGTTATAGATATATTTTATTATTACTCTATGGTATTAAGAGTGAACAGTGAATACTAAGAAGAGAGAGGGAGCAGGGATGCATCTGATTGCAAAAGACTCCACAACTTAGATAACCAAAGGCTTCTGATTTTAGTATATCTAGAATCTCTTTGCGTAGAACAGAATATAAACAATTATCTCTTCAGTTAAATTCTGCAAGTTCTTTTTGAAGATAAAATGTCAATCAAACCTTTTCCACTATTGTTTTATAGTAATTTTTTATCCTAATTTTGAAAAAGGAATGTGGCTTTTTTTTCCTCACATTAAGAAAAAACAATAACAAAACCCTCTCAAATAAACAAAACCAGCAGAAAGCAGTTTCCAAGAAAAAGAATCAGTTTAGTGACAAGAAATTATGAAGAAGTATTGACCTATGTGATCTTAAATCACTAGACTATTAGCTAATCCGGACTTGAATCTGTCTTGAACACACAAACACAAACTTAGTCATTCAGCTAGTGCTCTCAAGGAAGAACAAAGGTGGAAGGGAGCACTCTGACACTGAAAATTCAGCATTTTAGTTAGTAGAACATGATTTTGTGATGCCAAATGACCACAGTGAAGTGTCAGATTTGGATGACATGGAACAGGAGCTTAAACTTAAAACTCCCTTATTCCTAGTGGATCTGGGAATAGTGAACTCTCAGCTGTTGGGTGCAGTTTCTTCTGGATATTTTGAGTGAGTTCACATTCCAATTAAGACTAACACCTAATTCCAAAACTTTGATATTTTTTGCAAAGTGAATTTCATGTTTCCAGGCAGTCTTTGTGTTATGAAATTTCGGAAAGCAAACAAGCGCACATCATTGGCAAACTTGTTTTTAAGCAGTTGAAAATATTCTTTCTGAGAGTTTTAGCTATAATCCCATCCCACCTTTGAGGAAGGTGAAGAACATCTGTGTTAGTCTACTTTCATAAACAGGCTGTGGTATCAGAAAGTAGTACAGCACAAGCTGCCAAACCCTGATGCTTTCAATTCAAACTTATAGACTGCTGCACGCCAAAATCTTACCCTCATGATAAGCACACATAACATACAAGTACGTTAATACAACGCAGATTGTTTTGCCTAAATAGTTAAATGCTACTTTTGTAGGAAAGAAGAGTAATAATATTTCTAAGTATTAAAGGAAAAGAAGTTATGGGACTAGAAAATGAGAATATACTGTTCACCCTAGATTCAGCTGCTTACTCAGTTAATTCAGCAGAGGAAATTAAAGTTAATTGGCAACTGTACTATGGTTATATTTTAAAATGCATATGTGCAATACACATTTACACAAAATAACCTCCCTTAGTTAAATCTAGAGAATCTATCAAGGAAGCTTACCTTTAAAAGTGACTTCTCAATTAGGTACACATAGAAAACTCTATAATTTTTGAATTTTTCTTATACATGAACACAGACACACATATATTCTTTTCCTGATACACAGAGAAGCTTTGGCGAAGGTACAGTTTAGGTGTACCTATAAGGTTGATTTGATAATCTATGCTACATGAATAAATCATTGGGAACATAATACAGATGCTAGTCATTAGGCTATCAAGCTTATCCTTTTTCTGACAGACAGACATCCCATGGAGATACATCTAAATATATTAAACTCTACCTTATAATTTAGATTTCTTGCCTTGCTAGTGAAAGCCCACTTCAGAACCTTTTTCCTCTGATAGTCAAACCTCTTCTAATATCTAGCCTATCCTTCACTTATGGATAGTTAAATTGAAATGCACATATTTAAATTTAACTTAAAAAAGCTTGACTTTTGCAGATGCCAATGCAAATTCCTCAATAAGTAGCTGACTCCTGGGCTGGTAAGCACCCTCTCCACAGAGGTAAGGAGTTGGCTGTTAGTATACCTGGTAAGCAACAGGGTAAATTAGTTTCATACTGCTCTGCTTATAGAGCTATATGTCTTCAGGCCAGCTGGGTTATCTATACACTGTCCTGAAGCCATTTAAGTCTGTTACCAAAGCACTGAATATTTCTCATAAAGCTACTGGTATTAAGTACATCTTTTTCACAGACAGCATGTTTTCTGTCTAAACCACATTTGCTATATTCAAGACAAAAAAATCCAAAACCAAAATAAAAAAAAAAATTTAAAAAAAAGGAAATTAAAGAGATGTGGTAAAAGATGCAAAAATAAAAGCAAAAAAAAATATTTAGAAGACATCATTGAATCAGTTCAGTCAATGTGTGTCTGCTGAAGTTGGAAACATGAAATTCAAAAATGTATGATGTAATTGTAATGAAACAAATTGAAACAATATAACAGGTTTTCTTCTTGTTTTGATGATGCAAATGCAGCAACAGAAACAGAAAATTGGACAAAAACCAAGGAAATTGCTACATATGTTACTTTATTTCTTGCAGCTTTGAATTTGCATTGCATTGGTGGACCAGTTAATAGATTCTGTAATATTGGTCTAGATTCAGAATTGTCTGTATTTGATTGTTAATTATTAAATTATGAATAATTCATAGAACATGAAAATTAATGAACTAACTTTGATTTTAAAGGCCCTGTTGAGGGAAAACAAATTCTTCACATGTCTGAGTTCAGTTAAGTCTCTTTTTATGTATAACCTGGCTCTAGAATTCTATTTACAACACAAGATAAACAAGATAGTCCTGTTTAAGAAGAAATATTCCCTTGACTAGGCAGAGTATAAACACATGCTGAAATATGTATGAATATTAAATATGGTTATGATGAAAAAAACATTTTTTGCGAGTTTGACCTAGTTTGGAATGACAAATTCTAAATTGTATCAATGGATAACTATTAGAAATAACACATTAAAAATTAAAGAAAAGCTATTCATATATTTCCTAAAAAACTACCTAACAGTGTCAGCCAAATATTTTTTCACTATTTATGGCAATACTGCACTTTTTTTTTTCTTTTCTATTAAAAATATAGTTGTCTGACTGTGAAGGGACGAGCATTTATTGCAGCAGGGACATTGGATCTACATTCACTGGAAATGTTTCCTAGACTAAATCTACACACTGATGTTCTAAAGTTGCCATGTTATCATTGTATTGTCTCTTTTGGACACAAATTCTCAGAAGTGCTAGATATGTGTCACAGACCTGACATATATTTAAAAGCAAATCTATATATGAGTTAAGATGAAAAAGGATAGATTTTTAGGTTTGACTGACAGTTTTATTCATAGCCATACTTCCTTGTTTGCAGCTTTCTCGGATCTCTCTAATGAGTACACAATATTGCCAGGTTGTTTCCCAGACCACCTACTGGTTTGAATGGAAGGAAATGGTGTGGATCATAAAGTGATGCTGTGAAGTAACACCCATAGACATATGATGTAACAGAGACCATATTTCGTGCTCTACTCTAATTTAAGTTGTTTAAATTAGTGCAGTTGAAATCTCAGTATTGTGACATTTCACTGTTCAGCCACAGTATCAGAACTAAATTTTTTACTTTAAGATCATCTTCAGTTGGGTTTATTAAAATATATTTTTCTAAGATGCAATTTGCATGCTATCTTATCTAACACTGTTTTTTGAGAAAGATATTAAGTAAATTTGCAGAGGTGTAGTCTTTCATATAGTTCCTCAATAGATTCAAACAGATTTACATATCAGAGTAGATATTGACTATGGTAGCTACATAGATATTGCTTAGGTCTAAGAATAAATGACTCTAAAACCAGACAGATGAATACAGAACAGATCGTTAATGAAATGCATAGAAACTACCTTTCACAGTATTTGTGAATCTTGTCCTTTTATTTTTAGTTATGAATTTACCTAAAGTTTAAAATAAACTTATTTGAAGAAGATCTTATTTTCAATACCGTAAACAATTTTCCAGTGAAAAAAGAAAATATTTTAAAATGGTTTAAATAGTAAGCAGATATTTCTTGATTTAAATTGCTTCCATTTAAAACTCTGAACTAATTTTTTTTTTCCTATGTTAATGTAAATTATAATAAGGTGTTTCCCTCAATATTCATCATAATCACAGATCCCTCTATTTCAATACACTCAATTTTTAAAGACCACTCTAATTTCCATCCATTTAGCTTTTTGTATACTTTAACTTTTTAAGTACAATTAAGTTCAAGTGATGCAGCTTCTATCACAGTCTTCTTCAACGATGCATTAATTTTGTTTTCGTGTTACACAGATAAAAGAATTTTTCTTTATTTTCATCTTTCATTGTAAAGATATACGGATTCTTATTCGGGTGTCAGAGAATGTTGCAAACTTGTTAAATCATCTATGATACCTTAATTAGTATCCAAACTTGATTTATTATTCAGAAAATTTATTGTTCAAATTTTGTCATAGCTTTGAGAGCACAAGGTCAGCTTATATTGACTATTATGTGAAAATCAGATAAAGAAAATATATTTCTAATAAGGCATCATTCAGCAATGAGTGTAGTAAGATTTGACATTTTGTTTTCCTTTTCTTGTAATTCTTTTCATTGATTTATTTTTTTTTTATTCAAACAATCCACACGCTGAAATGACCAAACACTTATGACCATTAGAGATTTCAGTGGCACACAGCTGCTAAGGTTTTGACATTTCTTTGTTCAGGGCTGTAGCAAGGCATTTAACTGCTCAATACAATCTCCTATTTCTTTTCAGTTCTTTGTAGCTATGACCAGAGAGATTTCTTCTCAGTTACCCACTGGCACAAATTCAAATGCATTGGCAGTAGCAGTGAGACAAGTCCAGCTATGTTGGCAACCTTTGTTCTTACACAGGAACATCCATGTTCAGCCAGCACCGGGCTTCCTCCAGGATAACGACCTGCCTTGACAAATGTGGAATGAGAGCACAGGAGGATGGAGGGAAAAGAAAGCTGATAGCACAAGCAGAAGTTAAAGAGGTTGTCTTGCCTCATCAGGGGAAATAAAAGGGTTAAGAGTGGATATGGTTATTGCCATCACACGTAGGGCAGGCAAAACATACAGTGAACAGCTATTGCAAATAAAAGCCTGTATCAGGTATAAACTGGCCATGAGTGAGTTCAGAGGTTGGGGGAAAGAGGAAAAAAAAAAAAAAGGTTGCTGTATCACTTCAAACCTTACTCTCCTCACTCTCTTACTGCCAGATTTTACTACCAATAAGAGATTACTAAGGGAAAAAAGGTCCTGAATATTTCCTGTAGGTTAGAGATAACTTTCCAAGTGGAATTTGTATGTTATAGTACCTGAGATAGGAAGTGACTGAACTGACTGGCACAGAGAAGAACCAAGTGTCATGATGAAGTTTACAATGATCACAGAGCTGCTGAAAAGAAAAAGGCTTAAAATAGCTGTGGAAATATGTTTCCTTCTTTGTTTTTTCCAGAAGTCTTTCACGCACTTGAGGTCTGATAAAATTTCATCTTTCCTTTATTCTTGAGGCTAACAAACACTTTAAGCTTTCCTAGATAATTTTTTACTGTAGTCTTCTTGACTCGTTCAGTTTGCCTATATCTCATTTGAAGTATAATTCTCAGTTAAAACCATCATTTTTCATTTGGAGTTTTAGCAGCATTTTGGAAGGAGGACTGTCGTTACCGACACCCGATCCCCGGGATCTCTGCCACCCAACCTCTGCCGTTGGGTACCATCAGCAGACACAGGCTTCAATGTGAAGGATGTTGCAAATGGCGTTTATTGCGCAGCTGCAATTGCTTATATAGCACAAGCCACACCCACAAGGCCCCTCGTGGGCTGTCTAAGCTTTCTGTGACATCACGAGATCTGCTGCACACCGATCCCTGCCTAGGGCGGGCTCTGCTCACCACGACAGAGGACCTTCCTCTTTTTTACACTAGTGAAATTATAAACCCTTATGAAAATAAATAGTTTACTTTTACTTTTCTTTTTCCTTTGATATCTATTGTTAAGTTCAATTACTTGGACAGGAAATTTTTGCAAAAGAGGCTCTTACAGGTTTGTGCCTAGCACAAACTGCTCCTATACAAATGTTAGGCTCTAAGCCAACTGCAATATATCTAAGCAGTTCGTGAAGGAATGTAATTTCTGTTACTGCTAAAGCACAGCATCCTTCAAAGTTATTTAGAAATTAGAAACTTTACCATCTAACTCCCTTCCCTCAAATTCACAGGAAATTACTGAGGTATCAGATTTTCAGTAAGACCTACCATCATTTCAAAGATAGGCACAGAGTACAGACAGAAATTATTCCAGCACACAGAATAAAGAATTCTGCATACCTGATGTCATGTTCATTGAGCTAGTCTAGGTTTCACAAATTGTGACTTGCTTTATCAGTTTATTTTATCGTATCTTAGGGCCCCTATTGTCAAATGAGAAGAAACATATGATATTACTGTCTCCTATATTTTGAGATCATTCTGACATCTGAAATAAGCGGAGGCAAGAAGAAAGCCAACAGTAACTAAAGATTGCAAACTAGACATGTTTGCCATTTTCTGGAGGCAAGTGATATGTGCTTTTACTTTCAAAAGAAAGAGTATTTTACTTACCAAAAGTCTCTAGGTAGTAATAATGGAGGAAAACTAAGCACTTTATCTAGAGGAAAATGACTTTAAAGTTGTCACTACTTCTTTAATTCATCTGGTATAGATTCTTCATGTTAATGGGAGTAAACCCTTAACTTCTAATTTCCTATTTTTATAGGCTTGTGTCACAACATTACTATTATTTAAAAGTAGAAGGTTGCATTTAATTGCTTAGAAATTACTCAGTTGCAGAGCATTTGTAGAGATTAATGACAGACTGAAAGAGGTCAATTATCCTTGATATAGCCAAGGCTATACTGTACAGAATAAAAGCAGAATGTGGTGTTATAGGTCCTCTGCTCTTACCTTTATTCCCAAACACTGCATTTGTATTCACATGTGTTTGTGTGTGTATACATACACGTGCATAGATAAATATATGGATATTTTTTTTTTCCTAGTCTATTTTGTGACTAGTATCACTGCAGTTGTCTCAACAATGATTCTCACTAGGCAGAGGTATACAGCAACAAGTTAAAATACCAGCTTGTGCTCATTAGTGCTGTCTCTTGCTGTGGTTAGTGATGTAGCATCAGCATTAACAAAAGAATTTTTTTTTTTTTTAAATACATTAATGGATGTGACTGGAAGTGATTATAAAGCAAAGTTCACCATAGATAATAACACTCTCATGCTAAAAGTGGCAGGATGAAATGGAGTCTACATCTCTGCAGTATTCACTTCCATCTGAACACCCCCATTAGCACTGTGTCTGCCCTCAAGTCACAGGTTTCTCTTTTTCACTTGATCACATAAATCAAGATCACAGAAGTTCAGGACCTTAAGACTCTAATAAGCTATTTCTTAATGATATAAAACAGCACATCCTCTCTATTCCATGCCTCTATTGGGCATGGAGAAAAATCTTTCAATGGCAAAATTTCTGCCTTGTCAGGCCAGAAAAAAAAGATTTAGAGCTGCAAAGCTAAGGTTTGACAAGACAGAGATGGTTGTAATTACAGTTTCCTAATTATAAAGATAGCAGAGGATTTTAGGATTTTAGTCCTTAAAAGTTCTCTTAGTGCTTCAGATTAAAACAATACTTCCAACATCTCTTACACTCTTGTATGGAAGATGCATATCTCAATATGCTTCCAGCAGATGACTTTTAGTCAGGCTAAAAATGGATGTTAACACAACAGTCTAGAATGACTTCTTTAAAAGGAATACCTTCAGAAATTACTGACCTTCTGGAATTTACAGTCTTCTTCTTCTGTATTCCATGTAGCATGGCTTCTATATATTTAATGTTCATCTAAGCTTAGTTTATGACATCTTCTTCTATTATATTCAGAAGTGCAGCTGCTGTAATTTTTGAAATTTTTTTCACTGAGTTCCCTAATCTACTGCAGAATGCTCATTGCTTCAGAACGTCATATATTGTTATTTTTTTCTCTCATTTTGCATGAAATTCATCTTACTGTAAATCCGTTCATGATCTATGAGGCAAATGATTTTACCTGTCAGCTTGCAGTGTCTCACAGATCCACTGAAAATGGGCACACGGAAAAGTTGTGATTTTCTTGTTTCTGGGCTGGATCTAAGATATGCACTATGCTTTTTCATTTATATTGAATACTGCTGTTTCATCATCTGGCCCAATAAAACAAAACACCGCTATGAAGTGTTAGTTTGCTGCTGTGTGGCATGCAGTGCTGAAAATAAGCAGGAGAGAAACAGATTTCTTTCCTATATATGAAGCTTACAAGGAGTGATGCTGTGCTAAATATAGCTGAAGCACAGAGCTCTAGACGTGACAGTCTTAATATGATCACCCTGTTGTTAGGGGATACACCTGAGAGGTGTCTGTTTAGTTAGAGAACACATGGGTTGCTATTTCAGATGTTACCAGTGACATGACTGTGAGTTTATACACACAGAACTAGGTGAAAATGTATTTTTCTATCCTACAGAATATTTTGAAATTGTTCCCTGGGTGAGCCTGGAACTATTTTCTGAAGACAGATAGATATATCTCTCAGAATAGCCAAAAGTGTGGTTTATGGAGCATATATCTGGGATGTAAAAGATGTATACTCAAATCTCTTCCTTGCTCATCCACCAAGCTTGTCTGTCCTAGGTAGACATTCACAGCAAAATTTCCTTAATCTTCACTCAGAGCTATTCTATTTCATAAAAATAACTGAGTGTTCACTGAAGCAAGAGTACAAAGTTTGTTTTCTCGAATCCCCTGACTGTCTTACACTCCCTCCAGCTTCTGGACTGCAGAGCTTCCTTGCATCTCTTGCTTGATAAATATTTTACTGATATCACAAAGGCCAACACAGTATTCTTTTGGGCTGCTTCCTACATAGCAGGCACCCTGGTTCAAGTACTTATTTCTGTTTTTCTACAGAGAGAGTGGCTTTTATGACTAGGTAAAGGAATAGACACGGCAGTCTAGAAATGCCAATTAACTGCAGTTATAATTTAAATGTAGTCAGGGAAAGTTTTGTGGGTTTATGTAATTTAAGCAATGTATTTGTGCAGTATACACCATTCCAGTGTGGCATGGATTTGCCTGAGACATTAAGTCATAATTCTGATACCATCTAGTGCTGAGTGTTTAAAAAGATAATCCGTCTTTGGATAAGAAAGTCCCCATCAGATAGGATGAGCTATATAGATATTTCTGTGATTATGACACTTCACTGTTTCCTTCAGGATGGCAAATCTTGTCCTGAAAGTACAAAAAGATATCAATACTTAGAGCGGTGTAAAAATAGAAACGCCTTTCGCAAAACTGCACTGTGAGTGATCTTTATTACACTTGCCTACTGCCAAGCAAAATCCAGAAGTCATCATTTTCTTGAGTGTTTTTGCAATATTACTTTAATATTTAAACATATATGGTATCATAGTCAAACACAACTATTTTCTTAGTACATGATGCTAAGGTGTAATAGTGAATTTATTAATGACAAAATGAGAATTTTCTTCACAAATCTCATTTCCCCTAATTTGGCTTTTTGTGTGATCATTCTGTCTATCAGTCACTCGCAATAAGTTCTCACTACTCTTAATCAAGCATCCTGTGTTCAGCTAAGACAGGGTTAATTTTCACAATAATCTGGAAGGAAATATAGCCAGGATAAACCAAACGAACTAGCTAAGGGGATATTCAATAATACACTGACACGCTTATTATATGTGTGTGTCAGTGTATTATAAGGGGGGAGGATCCAAGTGGGGATCAGTTGCATTGTACATCACTCACTTTATATATTATTTCATTAGTATTATTGTTGTTATTGTTGTTTCTTCTCTCTTTGTGTTGTTCCATTGAACTTTCCTTACTTCTGTCCATGGAGTTTTACCTTTTTCTTCTGATTCTACTTCCCACATCACCAGGGTTGGAGTAGGGGGAGAAGTAAGCAAGCATTTGTATGGTGGCTAGCTGGGCCTAGCCGCAACACTGACTACCAAAAGAATCTCAAAGAGAAGTCCTTCCTAAGTCCTTCCTTGTCACCTTACTCCACACCCCTAAATAGGCTGCTGAAGAGAGAGACTAAATTCCTTGTTCTTGGAGATAAGAACAGAGAACGCTGTGATTATTCATTTGTTCTGGTAGCAGTAAGTTAGCTTCTCACCTGGGCTACCTCAGGTTAGGAGTGAGGAGAAAAAATTAGCATGAGCCAATTAAATGTTCTGTCTCTTAGTAAGGATGTCACACTCAGTATTATACGGTAAATTAGAAGGAGTTTAGAGGCAAGGAATCACAAATCTCTAGGACACTAGGGTTCACTATTTTGGTTGCTTATGGAGCAATCACATTTGAGTAAGATGTTTTACTGGCACCAAGACACTTTTCAGAAACATTCCAGAGGCGTTCATTTTGACATTTTCACTGTAAAAGCTTTGACTGGGAATAAACATTTGTGTGAGAAAGGCTTGCATCAAAAATTGACCTTTTCACATAAAACAGATATTTTGACACACTCCCATTCTGAAGTAGCATTTGAAAGGCTTTGGTTTTACTCTGAGCAGAATAAAACAAATCTTAAACTTGAAAACCTGTTAGGAAACCAAATCATTATTTTCTAGCAAGCTCTACTTACTGCTTTTATCTAGGATAACTTAACTCAATGCTCACTTCACCAGGCAATAGTTTTCCATCATCCAAAATGCATTAGCACTGATCCCTTACCATAATACCTCCTTGAGAGCACATGGTCTTAGTTTGCTGATATATATTGTGTTTTGTTCCATGCAAAGATATTGTTTTGGTATTCATTTTATCAGTGAAACTGAAAGTAACCTTTCCTTGGTTTTGAGTGACAACTCAAGTATGCAAGTGAACAGATCTATAGTCATTGCTCAAATAAAAAAAAAATAGTTGTAGTGAAAAGGTTTTGATTATTCTTTCGTAGTTGAGTTTGAAAATCCTAATATCTGGAACATGTAGATGCAAAATTAATGCTAATAAAATGAAAAAGACATTTCAATTGGTTTCCATAGGATGTGTAAAAGTTTATTTGAATAAAAAGGAAATGTACAATTACATTTTCATGTATGTGCTTCTCATACAGATTTTTTTTTCCTTCTTTTTGTCATAATTTCATATACTTGATTATCAAGAGTTTATATCAAAACAAGAGTTATTATCAAAAAGGGTGAAGCATGAATCTTGATTTGGACTTCCAATATGGAGATGTGTGGTTCAACTGAATGGAATATTAAGTAGCGTTCTTGAAGTATTTTATTATTATCCTTAATGGATTAATTTATTATTTTTATACCTTGTGAGTGTACCAAGAGTCTTCAACCCCTGCTGTGGACCCAGTTTCTTAGATGCTGCTGAGAAAAAAACAAAACAAAACAAAACAAAACAAAACAAAAACCCAAACAGAATGGCTACAAAATATGGAGTGATGCTTCTGGAAAATTAAGTCTTGAAAGCAGGCACAGGCTGTGAAATAAACAGTTCCTTTCATTGCTCATTTTCCGTGTGCTTGATATTTAATCTAACTAAAGAAATAGCTCATACAAACTTTATATAGGCTTTACGGCTATATGAAATGCTTCCATATCATTCTGTATATAAAATTTAGGTCACTAAACCATTATTGTCAAGATGCATCAAGGAGATAATAGATGCAGAGTCAGCCCAACCACATGTATGTGAGGAGGATATCCCCTCAGGTATGAAGATAAGGGCAATGCAAAGACCAGGAACAGGTGTCATGAATCTTCTAAAACAAATCAGTAGCAACCATCTTTGAAGGCACTCAGCTCCGTGGGTAAAGTGCTACAGAAGTAATACCCTTATACTGCTTCTGGATCCACTTGGTAAGTCTAGGGCTCTCTGGTGCAATGCAGACCAGATCAAAGCCTTTTGGTGCAATGCAGACCAGATCAAAGCCTTTTCTTTTCATATGCAAAATTATCTTTGCTGTTTCAAGTGGTCCTTGCTGGTTTGGAGGGAACTGTGCCATCAGGCAGGAACAACATAAACTTTCTTTGGCTGCATGAATTAAATATTTCTCAGGGATTGGAGCACCTCTCATATCAAGATAGGCTAGGAGAGTTTGAGATATCCAGCCTGGAGAAGAAAAGTCTCCAGGGGGACCTTATAGTGACCTGAAGGGGCCTACATGAAGGTGGGGGAAGGGCTGTTCAAAAGAGTTTGTAATGACAGGACAAGTAGTAACCGTTTTAAGCTAGAAAAGGATAAACTTAGACTCCATATTAGAAAAAGATTCTTTAATATGAGAGTAATAGATCACTGCAATGGGCTGCCCAGACCAGTGGAGGCCCCAGCCCTGGAGTCATTCAAGTTCAGGCATGATAGAGTCCTGGGTGACCTGACCTAGGTATAGATGTCCCTGATTGTGTAGGGAGGCAGGACAAGGTGACCTCTAGAGGTCCCTTCCAACCTAAAACATTCTACAATTCTATGATTCTTTACAACATACATAATTTAATCAACAGATGCCAAGGGATGCCCAAGTTGATGTTACCTCTTGCCTTCTACCAAAGCTGTTGCCTATTATGTGCCATAAGTAAATATTCACCATGTGTAGAAAGAAAGGAACTCAGATTGTATTCCTCTTATTATATTAATGAATGAGAGATACTACTAGGTACCAGCACCTAAAATCTAATTACACTTTGTATAATATTCCCTAGAGTAAAGATGACTTGTCTTAGAAATAGTTATTGTCAGGTGAGCAGATGAAAAACTTGATTACAAACAATTGGCAGTTCTGAATTCTGAAATAATAATATTCTTACTCAAAAGCAAATAAGTGTTCATTTCCCACCGTAAACATGCACGAATTTTGACATTTAGCCTTTTACACTGTTTCCCACAGGATTGTCTTGGAGAAACTGGCTGATCATGGCTTGGATAGACATATTCCTCACTGGGTAAAAAAATAGCTGGATGCTTGGGCCCGAAGAGTGTTGGTGAATGGAGTTAAATCCAGTTGGTGGCCAGTCACAAGTGGTGTACTGCAGGGCTCAATACTGGGGCCAGTTCTGTTTAATATCTTTATCAGTGATCTGGATGAGGAGATTGAATGCACTCAGTAAGTTTGCAGATGATACCAAGTTGGGTAGGCATGTTGACCTGCTCGAGATCATCGAGGAGACTCTTCAGAGGTATCTGTACAGGCTGGATTGATGGGCTGAGGCCACTGGGATGAGGTTCAACAAGGCCAAGTGCTGGGTCCTGCCCTTGGGTCACAATAGCACCATGCAATGTTACAGGCTTGGGGACAAGTGACTGGAAAGCTGCCTGGAAAGGACCTGGGAGTGTTGGCTGACAGCCAGTTGAATGTGAGCTAGAGGTTTTCCCAGGTGACCAAAAAGGCAGACAGAATCTTGATGTGTATTAGAAATAGTGTAGCTGGCAGGACTAGGCCAGTCTCCCTGTATTTGGCACTGGTGAGGTGCATCTTGAATACTGGCTTCAGTTTTGAGCCCCATGCTGCAAGAAGGACATTGAGGTAGGTGCTGGAGCATATCCAAAGAGGGGCAACGAAGCTAGTGAAGGGTCTAGAGAGCAAGTCTTACAAGGAGCAATTGAGGGAACAGGGGATGTTTAGCCTGAAGAAAAGGAGGTAGAGGAGAAACCTTATCACTCTCTACAACTACCTGAAAGGGGATTGTAGTGACATGGGTGATGGTCTCTTGTCACAAGTAACAGGTGATCAGACATGAGGAAATAGCCTTAAGTTGTGTCCATGGATGTTTAGCTTGAATACTAGGAAAAACTTCTTTACTGAAAAAGTGGTGATGTGTTGGAACAGGCTGCCCAGGGAAGTGACAGAGTTATCATTCCTGGAGGTATTTAAAAGTTGTGTATATGTGGCACTCAGCTACATGGTTGAACGGTGAGCTTCGCAATGCTAGGTTAATCATAGTATCAGCTGTACTCTGTGATCTTAAAGGTCTTTTCCAATCTAAGTAATTCTATGAAATTGTAACGCATCCAAGGCATGTAAATAAATATTACAACAGACAATGAAGCAATAATTCACACAGGAAAGAAATTGAAGACAGTCTGACACTTTTTGTTTAATACATTTCAAAAATATTAAAAAAAAGAAAGTGAAAAACTGAGCTTCAGAAATTAAGAATCCACCTGGGAAAACTTGCTGACCTGAACACTTCTACTGAATACAATTTAAAGATAGAAAATATTTTATATAGTAGTTGTAAAATGGTTCCCTACCACACATTTTATGAAACAACAATTGGAAATGTCAGAACACACTGAACACTATTTGGAATTGTATGCCAAGCAACACAATCTGAATCACAGTTTTATTTTTTTTTTTTTAATAGGTTCTACATTAGAAATCTATATAAGAGCAGGTATTTTAGCAGTTTCTACATGCAAATATGCCTGAGATCAGACTCTCTGTGTGTCTCTGTTGCATTTTTTAATTTATTTTTAGACAAGCTACTTAAGAAAAAAACAATTATAGTTGTCAGGTTTAGCCATCCGATCCATTGCTGCATCTATACGCATAACATGGACCATACTATGGCAAACAAGCTTTTCTGATCTTGAGAGTTGTATCACTTTTAGACAGCATGGCTAATGAATGTTTACGTTTGATGTAAAGCTGAGTTCTTTGAACTATTAATAGAAGAGGTTCAACATAGTAATGATTTTTAAATTTTCATTTAAATAAGAAGACAGACTTCAGCAATTTTTTCAGGTTTGTTTCTAAGTGAATTTACAGGATAAGAAACCTTCTGTCTATAAAGTGTTTGGCAGAAAACAGTCTTGCTGAGAAACAAAATCTTCTACAATTTATGGAATTTTATTAGCATTTATGGAAAAGATTCATAAAAATACTTGTCTTGCAATTTTTTGAGTTTTTTTGATGAATGTGGAAAGAGAGATGGTGACACAAACAATATGGTTAATATAATACAGAGCTAGTTCTCTTCCACAGAGCCTAAAATTTTTGTGGCATTTGAGCCATTACACCTTCATAGTAATTTTGTAAAAGGTAAGCAGCTGAATTCAGTATTTCAATCTTCTAACTCACCACCAGCAAATAATCAGCATTGTTCATTGTTACAAAGAAGAGGACAATTAATGTGTCTCTAATACATCTTTTTTAAGTGGTCCTTGTTCTTAAAAGAATCAGAAAATTTAAAAATAAATTTAATAGCAGACATATACTTTGTTGCAGTATATGTCCCTCCCCGTCTTGTCTTTTGCTAACTTTCCAATTTCTCCCAAATGACTAAATCTACTCACAGAGAAAGTGAGATGGACAAAGGATAGTGTTAGGCTCAATTTTGTGCATGATCCTGCAAGGATAACTGCAATGTATGACACCTATTCTGTAAGAACATCTGGTTAGAAGAAAAGAAATAGGAAAAGCAAAAAACTGAAGACATGGATACAGAAACCCTAAGGGAGAGGTAGAGTAATGAAATTCACACCAAAGACCAGAGCTGCTGGAAAGGCTGTTAAAGGCACCAGGGAAGTGTGACCTTGGGCAGAATCAACCAGGGTTTTGTAATAGGTCAGAAGGGAAATAAAAGTATCCTCGATCTGATGTGAAAGAGCAAACTTACTATAGGATGTTTAAGGGCAACCACTGCAAGTGTATAAATATTATGGGATGCCTGAGAGGACTATGGAAATATGCAACACTTACTATAGGTGCTTAGGAGAAGGATAAAATGTCAGAAAAGGGAGGTAAAAAATGAGAGGACTGGCAGCCTCATGTAAAGAAGCTGCAGGTCCAAATACTTAGTGAGTCCTGCCCACATGATCACAGTACAGTCTGTCCTCACTTTAGCTGTATTCCTGTTTGTATCCATAGAGAGAACTGTGTAAATGCTCATTGTATTTCGTGTGTGTGTGAGAGCAAACTCAAGTCAGACTAGCTGGCAAGTAACCTGGGTGGTTGGTTTTGGAGCTAGATATGAGGGACCAGTCTGGGCCAGCCAGCCTGGAGAAGGTCAGGGCACTTCAGTGTCTCTGGTGTACCCAAAGGAACTATTCTTCTGCCTAGTTTATCTGCTGGTGGTCAGTCATGTCTGCTTGCTTATAGTGCTGGGGACATATGCTCAGCCTTATTACTGGCTGAATCTTGAACAGGGAACTACAGCAGCATCAGATCTCCCTGGGCTTCCAAGGTTCACTGGGTTGCTTCTTTAACAGACATCTTTTATATTGTACTTGGAATGCTATTGCACCTCTACATACTTACATCGGGGATTATTTCTTTTTCAACAGAATGATGCCATTTCAACAAATACTGCAAAGTTATACATGTTATGATGCTAAAGTAGTTTGGGGCTCGTTTTTTGTCTTTTTCCCTTTTTTTTTCGTCTGTGCTCTTTTTTCCAGATTTGCAAATATGATCTGTGTTCCCTTCATTGCAACTTGTTGACATTCTCTTGTTATTTTGGGGACTGTGGTGTCTTTTAAGTATAATCTACATATTTCCTTTTCCCATTACATTATTACTAATCTAATAACTAAATAGAGCCTTCTTAAATGCAGGTGTTGGGAGACCTGCTTTAATTTCTCTTGCATAAATGTGGGTTTGTACAAATGGAATAGCAGAATTCCTATTCAGAAAAAAATGGACTGGGTGTTTTTCAAAATGCATGCCATGTCTAAGGTTTCATAAGAGCTTATGTATTTATATTTTCAATATTTTGCACGTGTGAATAGAACCAGAAAATTATGTTTGTGATGACCTATTTTGCTGTTCCCATTTTCCACAGGATGTTGGCTTCATTCTTCATATTTTACTATTGATTATTAGAGTATAGAGGGATTATTTCACACTGGCAGTCACTCACTGATGGAAAAGAGGTGATGGTGTGTGCAGTGTGGGAGATATACGCCCAGGAGTCATTTCATGAGGAATTGTGTTTCTTATTTTTCTTTTATGTTCTCAAACATGCCTATTTTCATACTATTTAGCACTGCATAGAGACTAGTAATTTGCCCTCTATCTCTGCCTGTTTTTTGACGTACTTGCAGTTTGTTTTAATACTTGGACATGGATTGCTATATCTCTGTCAAAACTGATTATTTATGAAAACTTAATCTCTGAATGTTGTATTGTTGTGTGAGCTGTTCAAATTATTTCACATCATAAATCTATGAGAGTTTATCTATTTATGCAAGTCTATTTTGTTTCCATGTAACTCTGGCCTTGCACAGACAGAGACTCAAGGTGAAAAATTGTTGGGATTCAGAAACATTGATCATCTCAGAATATTCCTTTTTTAAAAGTGTTTTTTACTGAATGTAGATGATTTTAACCTCGAGCTAATCTGAATTTGTGGACGGATATGCAGACATAGAAAGTTAACAATTCATGATGACACATTACATTAGTTTTTAGTTCCTCAGAGCCTGGCTATGTGTGTCTACAGAGATGGATACAAATTGACCCAGCTTCCTCTACCCATATTGTGAGTTAACTAAACAGAACCAGCTTCAAAGTATGTCTTTGGCCACACAAATATATTCTAAGGGACATACACTGAAATACAATGCATATTGGCATAGTCATAACAGTTACCCAGCTCTGGGTAAAGTCAGAGGAGTCCAGATCTAAATGGACACAAGTAGATGCAATCTTCGGCAATATGTCATTTAAAGTATTTGAAAATACTATCACTTAAGCTTCATGTGCTTCTTTTAAAAAAGGGTATATATTTTAACTTTTATTTCTTTGACCTTTAGCCTTTTTCTCTATGTCTTGTCTAGGTTTACGGACTATTTCTTTATGAACTAGCATGAAGCCCAATGAAGTACCAGCTTCACAGGAAAGCTCTAATAACGGCTGAAATATGAGGAAACCAATTGTTCTGGGAGTAGATTTTCCTGTTTTAATTGAAGCAAGTAGAGTAATGTCATGAATAAATATTCTTATCTTAATGACTGCTTAAAAATAAGTAAAGTGAAACAGCATTCAAAATGTCCACTGCAGACCATTTTGATACAGTTCTGACTTTCTTCTAGCAAGGGAGAAAAAAGTGGGCATCCTTAACTGCTCAGAAGAGAAGAAAAAAAAAAAGAATACTTTATGTTATTCTTTTCAAAACTTAGTATATCCACATTCCTCAATAAAACTAGCAATTTCTGAGTTATTGATATGATCTGAAGTGTTCGCTTTAGTGAGTTCACCTTTTTACTGCATATTTCCATTGCCATTCAGCATTCCGGGAGAACAGTGATTTGGGTTTCAGAACGAGAATAAAAGAGTCACTGAATGGTTTGGGCTGGAAGGGACCTTGACGATCATCTAGTTCCAACACCCCTGCCATGGGCAGGGACATCTCCCACTAGACCAGATGGTGCAAGGCTCCATCCGACCTGATCTAGAACACGTCCAGAGATGGAGCAACACGTCCAGTGATGGAGTAGTCATTACTGCATTACCAGGATTTCTGTCCTGGACAGTGTAGAAGGTCCATAACACAACTGAAGTCAAATCACAAAAAAAAATTGGTGTTTTAATGTGAAGTATTTGAACACTATTCTAAGGAATTTGAAACAGTTGCTAGATTTTTTCATAGTAAAATATATCATTATTGCCATGCTACACTTCCATTAAGTATTTCAATGCTGTAGAAAAAGCCTTTTCTGTTACACAATTTCTGGAATCACCTAATAGCAGAAGTAAGTTACAGTAATATAGTTACCAGATCTATTTTGACTTATAAAAAAGTCTTATTTATCAATTTTAGAATGAAATGCTTTAAGGACAACAATGTATCAAGATTCGTACATAACAGAAGTTATATTCTAGCATGACACGGGTGAACACAGTATATCATTAATAACCTGAAGTCAGTTACAATTTATAATCACTTAATCACCTTAATCTAAATTACACTCCTTACCTACAAAAACCAATCTGAATACAATCGCTTCTCAACATAGAAAATTGTAACCTAGACAAGAAGATCACCTCAGAGGATTCATACCTGAGTGGCCATAAACAACATTTTCAAAAGCATACAAGTGCTTTAGGAGTTTCAGGCTGTTAATTTTCATCAGGATTAGACTCCAAAATTATACAGATATGTTCATATAAAGTAGCTTTACCATTCAATACAAGCATACTGGCATACACTTTTGGTTTAGTTATTTTTACATTTTTTTTTGAAATGTATTTATATAAGCAATCCATGGAGTGGGGAGGTGGATCATGGATCCTAGAAAAAATTGGTCAGGGATTTCTTAGCAGTCTCAAAACAGTATTATGTGTTGAGTCCATTGAGATTAGTCAAGCCTGTTTCGCTACAGCATAATAATCCAATTTGAATAGGTTTTCCCTGGACGAAGATGTGGAACTGGTATACTCCAATGTGTTGTCTTATATAGAAAACTGATTTATGTCTGGAATTGTACTAACCTATACAATTTACTAATGGCTAGTGAAGGTTCCTCTAATAAATTAACCTTTTGATCTCTCCTTTCTGCAGTAAATCCCTAAGTAGGATTAGTAAAAGTTAATTTAATATTACCACAGGGGTTTACATTTAATATAATCAGCAAGAAAGACAGTTTAAAAAAAAAAAAAATCCTTGGATACACCACAACATTTTTGAGTAACTAGTTGTTACTGTAGTGTGTTTTATATATTTTTGAACTACCAGCACTACTGGATCAATTCAATTTCTTTTGGGACATCTAATCTATAAACCTCTGTTGACATATTTCTCTGCGGTGAAAATGTCATGAAAAAAGTGTTGACTTGTGTGTGAAAGACTGGAGATAAGAGTACGTGACAAATGAGTTCTCCATATAATGCATAGGCCTGTAGCAAGATAAATGCAATCAAAATTAAAATAGGTATGCAAACTTATGCTTATCTGGGTTTGTTTAATTTGCCAAAAAGTACATTGAAGTGACTATTGAAAAAAACAACAAAACAACCAACACACAAAAAAAAAACCCAAACAAACAATCAACCATGTTCTAGTGAAATGGCAGCAATGCCGAACACATCTTTGTTGCATTTAAGAAGAGACATCAATTACTCAGTGTCTTTTTCTCCAGTGGAATAGAATAGACATCAAACCTGGATGCCTAATGCAGGAGTTAGCAGGCAGGTCTATTCTAAACTTCTTGTCTATAGCAACTGATTATATGAAGATAATAGAGTGGGATAGGACTGAACAAAACCAAACAAACAAACCATTTCAACAAAATAATTTCCAGTATGCAGCTGGCTTTAGAAAATTATTTTGTAGGTGTTTTTCATTTCATTCTGGTAGATCCCAGGATTAATGGCTATCAGTCTCCTGTGCTCTTGCATAGTTCCTTGATACTTTTCCAGAACCACAGTTGCCAAGTACCCAGGAATAAACGCAGGTCACTCCTCATGGATAAAAACAGAAGACAACACATAAAAACTATGAATATCAGAAGATTTTCAACTTTTATCTTGTTTACTATTGGTTCTTGAATGCTCTGATTTTGAATGTTCCGGTTATGAATGTTCAAAGGAGATTTTACTTACTGGCTTGGGATTGGAAAGACACATTTTCATGCATTATTTAATATAGATTAATATTTTATTTTATCGTATTCAGTGAAGATTGATTAGATTTATATTAAAGAATTACTTACTAGCTGTAAATTCTTCTCTTAATTCTTTACATGGCACATGAAAGCCCTGAAAATAAGACATTTAAATATTTAAAATTTGACGCATTTGTCATGTGACTGAGTTGTATCCTGGTGTTTCCTTTACTTAAAAATATTTTCACGTCTGCAGAGATTTACCAGGCAACATCTTCTTAAACAGAATTATTCACGTTAAAATAAACTGTATGTGAAAGGTTAATTAAATCACAACTACATAAAGTTATGTACCCCACTTCCCAAATCTGCCCTGACTGTATAAGATAATTAAAACTACAAAGTTAAGACTATTTCCCAGCTGCTCATTTCTATACAGCTTAACATTTAAGCATGTCTAATGTAAAATATATGCATGATTCAATGGTGCACTTAATGTTATGATGAAGTTAGGTTAATGTTAACCTTTCTGAAAACAAATGAAGTCCTGCATATTATTAAATGCTTTTCTGGAATTTTGAGGGATTATGGGTATAAACTTCTGCTTTGGAGTAATTCAGAAATTTTCATTACATGAAAGGACTTTTTTTTTTTTTTTTGCTAATTAATAAGAGAAGGAATAGGACTGGAAGACCTTTTACTATTGTGTGATATTTTGGCTAGTTATGTTTTCACATGATAACATCAATTAACAAGAGAAATATCATTTTACCTTCACTAAAACCCCAAAATCTATCACCTGTAAAACCTAACAAGATCTACAATGAACTTAGAGTACAAAGCATTCTTTTTCAATCCTGTCATAATTTTGCCAAAAATAAATGGCCAGATGAGTTTACATTGCTAAATAAAACTTGTCATGATTTATTTGTTTTCTCATTTACTAAACAATTCCATGAAAGAGGGAATCCTGAAGCAGCCCAAAATCTTCATTAATTCATGTTAAATGTATTTAATCAGTTTGACTGAAAAATAAAAAAAGAGGAAAATTTAATGGAAATGAATGAACACAATTGCTGACTGTTCCAGAGTCTGATAGCATCAAAATATGAATGGAAAAAAATCTAGCCAACTTACTAGACAAAAAAACAAAACTTCCTCACAAACAAACAAACAAACAAAAAAATTTACTTGGAACGCAACTTTGGAAATTTCAGAAATTAGGTTCAAATTCCCAAGGACAAGAAAGGAAGCCAATTGTCCTACATGATGATACAGGGTCACTTGAGTCAAAGGAAGGGAAGCTTTATCATAAAAGCTCATCTACAAGCCTGTGCAAAGGAGAACGGAGGCACTGGGGGGTGAGGGTGTGAGACGGTGAGTAGAAGGAATTTTAGCTGCGTCACAA